>NC_069509.1:78745496-78807996 GCF_027579735.1 Bombina bombina
GTCATTGCGTGTGACGTCACTGGGTGGGAGCCCCCAGATCTCCCTCAAGGTGGGAGAGTGCTAGCGACGTCTCTGAGCCGTCGTTGGCACCAGAGTGGGAAACTCTGTGATGGATCAGGGGCGTCGTTAGCACTCAAGGGGTTAAAGGGATAGTAAAGCCATTTTTTTTTCATGATTCGGATAGAGCAGGCAATTTTAAGCAACTTTCTAATTTACTCCTATTATCAATTTTTCTTCATTCTCTTGGTATCTTTATTTGAAAAAGCAGGCATAAAAGCTATGGAGCCAGCCCTTTTTAGGTTCTGAACCTGGGTTGCATTGCCGATTGGATGAATAAATGTAGCCACCGATCAGCAAGCCCTATCCAGGGTACTGAACCAAAAATAGGCCGTCTCCAAAGCTTTCATTCCTGCTTTTTCAAATAAAGATACCAAGAGAACGCAGAAAAATTGATAATAGGAGTAAATTAGAACGTTGCTTAAAATTGCCTGCTCTAGCTGAATCGTAAAAGAAAAAAATATTTGGCTTTACTGTCCCTTTAAGGTAGGCATCTGTGATAAGTGGTAATGTGCTGCTTGACTGTTACCTTTGTGATAAATTGCCCCGCCCCCTAGGATATACCTGTTTCTTAATTGTTACTGATTTATGTAGTGATTTCCAAACCCACTGGAATTCAGTAAACTTGCACAAGATATGTATACAATATGTGCAGTACATTTATATGGATTTTTTTCTGTAAAAGCCAAAGTGTTGGTAACATAAAAGAAATAATTTTGTACAAAAAAACAACCATTTTACATTGGTTTTGTCTATTAAATTTTTTGACATACTAATTTCATTTTTGCTTGGCCATTTTGGATTACATAACTGGTTCTGAAAACAACAGATTTACTCTATTGCCTTGGTTCATTTTTCTCACTGGCCACATACAGGATGTTTTGTATTCCATAGATTCCAGTAACAAACCCTGCAACATGCTACACAGATTACTTGATCATGACTGGTCAAAACAAAGATACTCAATAAAAAGCCCTCTGAGCATGTGTATTACCCAGATCTGCAAATCTCTGTAATTTTTTTTTTTATTTTGAAAACATTTATTTTGTAGGCAGATTTTGCAAATATAGTGCTTAAAGAGACATGATACCCAAATATTTTCTTTCATGAATCAGATACAGAATACAATTTTAAACAACTTTCCAATTTACTTCTATTATTTTATTTGCTTCCTTCTCTTGTTATCCTTTGCTGAAAGGTTTATCTAGGCAAGCTCAGGAACAGCAAAAAACCTAGGTTCTAGCTGCTAATTGGTGGCTGCATATATATATTTATATATATATATATATATATATATATATATATATATATATATATATATATTGTCATTGGCTCACCCATGTGTTCTGTTAGAAACCAGTAGTGCATTGCTGCGCCTTCAACAAAGGATACCAAGAGAATGAAACACATTAAATAATAAAAGTAAATTAGAAAGTTGTTTAAAATTGTATTCTCTATCTGAATCATGAAATAAATTTTTTTGGGTTTCATGTCCCTTTAAGATTAGATTATTTATATATTTATATATATATATATATATATATATATATATATATATATATATTCTCAGAAAGCAGTTTGTGTGCTGGAGAGCGATACAGTTATGAGTGTCTGCCGGTAACCATGAATCATGGTAGAGGTTCCTGGCAAGTTTGCGGCTACATTTCTGCAAATGGAATTGGGAATTAATGGTCTCCTCAATTCTAAATAGTAGAGACAGGTACTTTTTCATCATGCAATACCACCAGGGAGGCATTGATTGGCCCCAAATTTATTCTGCAGCATGACAATGACCCCAAACATACAGCCAAAGTCATTAAAGGGCCATGATACCCAAATATTGAAACACTTGAAAGTGATGCAGCATAGCGGTAAAAAGCTGACCGGAAAATATCACCTGAACATCTCTATGTAAAAAAGAAAGATATTTTACCTCAAAAATTCCTCGTAGCCACATCCCATTGTAAAGGACTTCTAAGCAACAAATCAGTATGTCTGTCCCGGGACTGCGGAAGAAACGAGCTTTCGTGCACTCTCATCTTATTTCCCTATTAAGTTTGAGGAAGTTTACAATGAAATCTCATGAGAGTTAAGTGAAATCTCATGAGATCACAGTAAAAGAGTTCATGACCTCAGCACTGATGCTGATTGGCTGCTGTTCTTTTCTTCTTTTTTTTTTTACCTGCAGCTGGGCAGCAGCTGAGTATAACTTTTTACACAGAACTTACTCTGCTGAGCTGAGGAGATTGTGAGGTAAAATATCTTCTTTTTTTACATAGAGATGCTCAGGTGATATTTTCCTGTCAGCTTTTTACAGTTATACTGCATCAGTTTCAAGTGATTTAGCATATGAGTATTATGTCCCTTTAAGAACTATCTTCAGCATAAATAAGAAATCCCGGAAGTGATGGTGAGACCTAATTTCAACATCGAGTCTGTCTAGGATTACATGAAGAAACAAAACTGAGGCTGCCTAAATCCACAAAAGAACTGTGGTTCAAGATGTTTTGAGAAAGCTACCTGCCGAGTTTCTACGTGCACTTGTACCTAGAAGAATTGATGCTGTTTTGAAGGCAAAGAGTGGTCACCAAATATTGATTTGACTTCGATTTTTCATCTCTACACTTTGCATTTTGTTAATTGATAAAGAAATGTTGTTGTATATTTAAGGGGCATGAAACCCAAAAAAGTTTTTTTCATGATTAAGATAGAGCATGGAATTTTAAACAACTTTTTAATTTATTTTTGTTATCACATTCTCTTTGTTCTCTTGGTATCTTTTGTTGAAAATCAGGTACATACGCTCAGGCTTGAGCACTGTTATCCATTTGCCAGAGCACTAAGTGGCAGCACTATTTCCTGCTATATGCCCCAGACACCTACATAGGTATCTCTTCAACCAAAGTGCCAGAACCCAATGGATAGGAAACGCATAAACTAATGGTCTCTAGGGGCGCTCTCAAGTGTAATACAAATACACAGTCCATACAGAGTTGGTAAGGCTGTTAGCTCTCCTAGGCAGCTCTTTGTAAGGAGGTGGTCAGTCTCCCAAGGTAAGTATCTGGCCAGATGGCGTAGTACAGTCTCAACTCAGGGAATTAAATATTATGTGAGTTCAACTCACAAGTGGATGGCACCTGTATGGTGCATTTCAGGCGTGCTGGAACTTTATAGTTGCCCAGCTAACTACCTCCGGTGGTTATAGAGTCATTCAAGGGGGATGAGATGGATCTTCCTGTAATTAAATAACAAAGAACACCATAGCACAGTACAGTTGATATAATAGAATCGGTGTAAGAAAGGTAACACTTACAAGACAATTACACCTCCAGGTACAATAAAAGCAACCTGAAACTTCACAGCCGTCCAACTGAGTGGTGCCCCAGGCAAACACAGGATAAGTCCCAAAAGGCGATACGCATTAGTGTTTAAAAATAATAAATATTTATTAAAAACAAAAGCAACGTCTTTCTCAGCCGCAAAATAATAATCATGTAGTTTACAATTTGTGTTTAGTGCCCCTTTAAACAAGCCACCTCATTTTTAGAAGTGCAGTCTTAAAACTGACCAGTAGTCAGTGCTGTTGCTCTTTTTTTTTTTTTTTATTCTGTGCTGGTTTTATTATTTCTTTTATCACAACTTCTGGTCATACATTTACTATAAAGAATACAGAACAGCACATAATAAAATAATACAATGCACAATTATTAAGAAGAAAAAACGTTTTTAATAAACTAATTAAGAATGTAATACTGTATTTCAGATGTTGGTATTTTGGAAGCAAAAATGCATTACTGTTGTAATCAAGCAATATTTGCTTCTGTGAATAATACTTATTGGTAGAGACTGTGTAGTGACCCATGTTGCAGGCTAGATCTCTGGTATAACATAATTATGATGTTACCAGTGAGTTGGCTATGGCATAGCTGGCACATATGTAGCAAAAGCTGTGTGCTATCGTGACTAATATTGTGCGAGAGGATTAGCTACTGAAATATTATCTGCGGCTGTCTACATTAGTCACTTTGCTTTAGAGGGTTGTGATGAATAGTTTGCAGTGCCTTAGAAGCTTTGTAAAAGGACAGTGGGGTAGATTCACCAACAGCATCTTAAGTCTGATCTAAACTATTAGTTTCTCCATCCTTTAGTGCAGGAATAGACAACTTGCAGCTCAAGGACTATATGCGGATCCCTGGGGGTAAAAGCAGAATTATAGGTTTTATGGCCCCATGAATAAGGGTTGGTCACCGCTCAAAAGAGCACTCTGGGGGACAGAAGACTGAGGCTACCCCGCAATCTTACCTAGATCTGACCCTGTTCCATTTGACATTTATTGGGTAAAATGTATCAGGATTGCAAGTAGAGAATCCGTCTGCTTCCAATCGCCACTTACAGTGCTGCATCTTGTGCAGACATTTAGCATTGCACAAGAGCTTTCTTGTGCAATGCCCCTCTCCTCTTGCACAATCAATGGCATGAGAGCAGGGCATGTCAGTCACCACGAACGAGCAAGTGTCTGGGTTACTTACTGATCTCTGTACTTCTTAGGTGGGGAAGAAACAAAAGAAGCAGTTTCTGCTTCTTAAAGAGACATAAAATCCAAATATATTTCTTTTTTCATTATTCAGATAGAGAATGAAACTTAAAGGGACACTGAACCCAATTTTTTTTCTTTTGTAATTCAGAAAGAGCAGCAATTTTAAGCAACTTTCTAATTTACTCCTATTATCAATTTTTCTTCGTTCTCTTGCTATCATTATTTGAAAAAGAAGGCATCTAAGCTTTTTTTTTTTGGTTTCAGTACTCTGGACAGCACTTTTTTATTGGTGGATGAATTTATCCACCAATCAGCAAGGACAACCCAGGTTGTTCACCAAAAATGGGCCGGCATCTAAACTTACATTCTTGCATTTCAAATAAAGATACCAAGAGAATAAAGAAAATTTGATAATAGGAGTAAATTAGAAAGTTGCTTAAAATTTCATGCTCAATCTGAATCACGAAAGAAAGTTTTTGGGTACAGTGTCCCTATAACAACTTTCTAATTTACTTTTATTATCAAATTATTATTTTTTCTCTTGGTACCTTTTTTTTATTTTTAAAGCAGGTATGTAAGCTCAGGAGTGTGCACGTGTCTGGAGCACTATATAGCAACAGTTTTGCAGAAATGTTATCCATTTGCAACAGCACTATTTTATGCCATGTGGTGTTCCAGAGGCTACCTAGGTATCTCTTTAACAAAGTATAATTTGAGAACAAAGTAAGTTTAATAGAAGTCAATTGGAAACTTGTTTTATTATTTAAATTGTATGCTCTGTCTCAGTCACAATAGAATATTTATGGGTTTCATATCCCTTTAAATTTGAGGCTGCAGACTCGCTCATGTGAGCCTTCTCTGCATAGTCTCAAAAGCAATTTAAAAGTTTACCTCATTGTGTGTGTTTAAAGGGACACTGAACCCAATTTTTTTTTATTTTATGATTCAGATAGAGCATGCAATTTTAAGCAACTTTCTAATTTACTCCTATTATCAATCTGTCTTCGTTCTCTTGGTATCTTTATTTGAAAAAGCAGGAATGTAAGCGTAGGAGCCAACCCATCTTTGGTTCAGCATCTGGGTAGCGCTTGTTGATTGGTGGCTAAATGTAGCTGCCAATCAGCAAGCACTACCCAGGGTGCTGAACCAGAAATAGGCCGGCTTGTAAGCTTACATTCCTGCTTTTTCATATAAAGATACCAAGAGAACGAAGAAAAATTAATACTAGGAGTAAATTAGAAAGATGCTTTAAAATTGCACCTCTATCTGAATCATGAACGAAAAAAATTGGGTTCAGTGTCCCTTATAAAATCTATAAATGTATATGTGTTATTTATAGAGCACTTCCTTACTGCTGTAGATGAGAATATGGCAGGCAATTGAAGGATATGTAAGTATGTGGCTTAATGCCCACCCTCATCTTAAGTGGCAGGTGAACATAACTTTGACTGTCCCCAACTCTTTAATTTGGGTTATGTGATTTTTTTCCCCCCTCTTCTTTTAATGTGTTTCCAATACAAATAATTTCTTTACCTTTATTTTGTTATACAAAATGGCTGCTTCTGCCTATTGTATTAGGTGCTGGGTATAGAAAAGATTTCAATTAGAATGTTTACAGGTAATCATTATCCCAGTGGGGGGTGGGACAGAGAGGTACTAAAATGTTTATTTCCCATTGTTCTCTTTATGTATTGGACTGTGTGTGTGTGTATGTGTATATATATATATATATATATATATATATATATATGTGTGTGTATATAATATACAGGGAGTGCAGAATTATTAGGCAAATGAGTATTTTGACCACATCATCCTCTTTATGCATGTTGTCTTACTCCAAGCTGTATAGGCTCGAAAGCCTACTACCAATTAAGCATATTAGGTGATGTGCATCTCTGTAATGAGAAGGGGTGTGGTCTAATGACATTAACACCCTATATCAGGTGTGCATAATTATTAGGCAACTTCCTTTCCTTTGGCAAAATGGGTCAAAAGAAGGACTTGACAGGCTCAGAAAAGTCAAAAATAGTGAGATATCTTGCAGAGGGATGCAGCACTCTTAAAATTGCAAAGTTTCTGAAGCGTGATCATCGAACAATCAAGCGTTTCATTCAAAATAGTCAACAGGGTCGCAAGAAGCATGTGGAAAAACCAAGGCGCAAAATAACTGCCCATGAACTGAGAAAAGTCAAGCGTGCAGCTGCCAAGATGCCACTTGCCATCAGTTTGGCCATATTTCAGAGCTGCAACATCACTGGAGTGCCCAAAAGCACAAGGTGTGCAATACTCAGAGACATGGCCAAGGTAAGAAAGGCTGAAAGACGACCACCACTGAACAAGACACACAAGCTGAAACGTCAAGACTGGGCCAAGAAATATCTCAAGACTGATTTTTCTAAGGTTTTATGGACTGATGAAATGAGAGTGAGTCTTGATGGGCCAGATGGATGGGCCCGTGGCTGGATTGGTAAAGGGCAGAGAGCTCCAGTCCGACTCAGACGCCAGCAAGGTGGAGGTGGAGTACTGGTTTGGGCTGGTATCATCAAAGATGAGCTTGTGGGGCCTTTTCGGGTTGAGGATGGAGTCAAGCTCAACTCCCAGTCCTACTGCCAGTTTCTGGAAGACACCTTCTTCAAGCAGTGGTACAGGAAGAAGTCTGCATCCTTCAAGAAAAACATGATTTTCATGCAGGACAATGCTCCATCACACGCGTCACAGCGTGGCTGGCAAGAAAGGGTATAAAAGAAGAAAATCTAATGACATGGCCTCCTTGTTCACCTGATCTGAACCCCATTGAGAACCTGTGGTCCATCATCAAATGTGAGATTTACAAGGAGGGAAAACAGTACACCTCTCTGAACAGTGTCTGGGAGGCTGTGGTTGCTGCTGCACGCAATGTTGATGGTGAACAGATCAAAACACTGACAGAATCCATGGATGGCAGGCTTTTGAGTGTCCTTGCAAAGAAAGGTGGCTATATTGGTCACTGATTTGTTTTTGTTTTGTTTTTGAATGTCAGAAATGTATATTTGTGAATGTTGAGATGTTATATTGGTTTCACTGGTAAAAATAAATAATTGAAATGGGTATATATTTGTTTTTTGTTAAGTTGCCTAATAATTATGCACAGTAATAGTCACCTGCACACACAGATATCCCCCTAAAATAGCTATAACTAAAAACAAACTAAAAACTACTTCCAAAACTATTCAGCTTTGATATTAATGAGTTTTTTGGGTTCATTGAGAACATGTTTGTTGTTCAATAATAAAATTAATCCTCAAAAATACAACTTGCCTAATAATTCTGCACTCCCTGTAGATATAGATAGCGCTCTCTCTCTCTCTCTCTCTCTATCTATCTATCTATCTATCTATCTATCTATCTATATATATATATATAGATATATCATAGAATAAAATTGCACTCACTGGGTTTGAAATAAACAAAAAGTTTACTAGCGTGACATTTCGGGGTATTCACCGCTTCCTCAGTCTTTTTGTTTGTTTCAAACCGAGTGTGTGCAATTTTCTTCTATGACATATACTACAATTTCTTGCACCCTGGTTCCTGATTTAAACCGGCTAGGTGAGAGTGCTTTTCTTTGGGGATTTTTATTATATATATATATATAATGCAAAGAGTGTTACATATATATACAATGCAGAGAATGTGTTACATATACATACAGTTGCAGACGGTTAAACAAGTCATTTTAAGCACAATAAAGAGATATGAATACCAAAAATGTTCTTTTGCGATTCAGACAGAGCATACAATTTAAAAAAAAAAAAAAGTTTCCAATTGACTTTGTTCCAATGTTGTTCTTTGTTGAAGAGACACCTGGGTAGGTATCTGTAGCACTAAGTGGCAGGAAATAGTGCTTCCATCTAGTGCTCTTGCAAATGAATAACAATCTTGCAAAACTGCTGCCATATAGTGCTCAAACAATTGTCCATCTCCTAAGTATACGCCCTTGCTTTTCAACAAAAGATACCAAGAGAACAAAGAAAAATTAAAGCGACACTGAACCCAAAAAAAGTCTCATGATTCAGATAGAGCATGCAATTTTAAGCAACTTTCTAATTTACTCCTATTATCAAATTTTCTTCGTTCTCTTGCTTTCTTTATTTGAAAAAGAAGGCATCTAAGCTCAGGAGCCAACACATTTTTGGTTCAGACAATGGACAGCACTTTTTTATTGGTGCTGTCCAATCAGCAAGGATAACCCAGGTTGTTCACCAAAAATAGGCCGGCATCTAAACTTACATTTTTGCTTTTCAAATAAACATACCAAGATAATTAAGAAAAATTGATAATAGGAGCAAATTAGAAAGTTGCTTAAAATTGCATGCTCTATCTGAATCACAAAAGAAAAAAATTGGGTTCAGTGTCCCTTTAATAATAAAAGTAAATTAGACAGTTGTTAAAAATTACATGCTCTATCTGAATCATGAAATATTTTTGGGGGGGTTTTCATATCCCTTTAAGGGGAAACCTTTAACCAAAGAAGTGAAATAAAAGATAACGCTAGAGTATCCCTTTTAAATTCAATTTGCCTGTGAATTAGAGGACCAGTAAATACAGTAGATTTGCATAATCAACAAATGCAGGATAGAAAGACAATGCAATAATACTTAGTCTGAACTTTAAATGAATAGTAGATTTTTCATTTATGACTTTTTCCACTCCTCTTTTATCATGTGACAGCCATCAGCCAATCACAAATGCATATACGTATAGTCCATGAATTCTTGCACATGCTCAGTTGGAGCTTGGGGCCTCAAAAAGTGTAAATATAAAAAGACTGCACATTTTGTTAATGGAAGTAAATTAGAAAGTTGTTTAAAATTGCATTCTCTATCTGAATCATGAAAGTATAATTTTGACTTGAGTGTCCCTTTACAAAAAGAAAATAGCACCAAAATTGTTTTTTAAAATTGGGGAATTGACAGGGTCACAGTGACTGTTCGAAAAAGCAATAATCAAATTGCAGAGGCTATTAACCCACGAATTACATTTAAGAAAGGAAAGTAATGAAAGAAGCATTTACTTTTAATACGTTTCTCTGAGTCACCTGTTTTTTGTTAATAGTAATATTATAATTGCAAGTCTCAGCCCAGGGTGGGTACTTCCTCCACGTGTCCTGTGTGCCTCTATTATCAGTTTAACTGACATTGTTACACCCACTTATGAAAAAGTAAATAAAGGCACATTAATATGGTTAGTGTTATGTCACCAGGTTCTAGGAGTGCTGGTTTAATAGTTGGGTGTATCACTGCTTTAGTCTGTTAATCCTTGTGCTGTGCTGTCCATCAGTACAGAGCAGTTTGCACAGCACACTCTCATTAGGAAGAAACGTGTGTTTATTTTTACTTGTTTTTTTATTATCGTTTTAATTGTATTGTAATAAAATTATTATTATTGTTATTTTTAATGAGGAAGCCCTAGTAACTGTGATGCATTCAGTTATTAAATAGGAAAATATCGTGTCAGGGTGCATTTAAAGGTATATAAAACTAATTTTGTATAATTTAGAAAGAGCATTAAACGGACAGTCTACTTGAAAAATTTGCTTTGTTTAAAACAATGGATGATCCCTGTTATTACCCATTCCCCAGTTTTGCATAACTAACACTGATATTAATACACTTTTTGCCTCTGCGATTACCTTGTATCTAAGCCTCTGCAGACTGCCCCCTTATTTCAGTGTTTTTGACTGTCATGCATTTTAGCCAATCAGTGCAGACTCATAAATAATTCCATAGGAGTGAGCACGATGTTTATCTATATGATACACATGAGCTAACACTGTCTTACTGTGGAAAAACTGTCAAAATGCAGTGAGATAAGAGTTCCTTAAAATGGTTTAGAAATCAGTTTGAGTCTACCTAGGTTTAGCTTTCAAAAAAAGAATACCAAGAGAGGAAACCAAATTTGATAAAAGTAAGTTAGTTTTTTTTTTGTTTGTTTGTTTTTTAATTGCATGCCCTATCTGAATCATGAAAGTTGAAATTTGACTAGACTGTTCCTTTAATTAAACCTTCCAATTGAATTCTATTATCAATTTGAGTTGACTTCTATTATTAATTGACCTAATTTGCTTGGCTTCTTTTATTGAAGGCTCTAGAGTGTGCAGGTGGATGGAAATATGGCAGCAGTGTGGGCTTATTGTATAACATTGTTAAAAGAACTATAGCAAAACTGCTGTCAGGAGAGTGCACATCTGGAGCACTATATGAGTCCACCTAGGTTTGCTCTTCAACAAAGGATTTAAAGTGAGGAAAGTAGATTTGATAATGGACAAGCCATAAAGCAAAATCAGCAAATTAAGTATTAAAAGTGCTGCAAATTGCCTAAACCAGATTGCAGATAACAGAGTTTAGATCATGGATTTTCTTGCATCGAAAAGAGGGTAGAATATATCATTTATTATTATTATTATTTTTTTTAAGGTATTCTCATTCCCTGTTTTAATGTCCCTGGTCACCAATTGAGCTGTAAGCGTTGTCTTTGTCAGTTTAAAGGGACATGAATCCCCAAATTGTTCTTTCATGATTCAGATTTAAAAGGACACTAAACCCAATTTTTTTTCTTTCATGATTCAGATAGAGCATGCAATTTTAAGCAACGTTCTGATTTACTCCTATTATCAATGTTCTTCATTCTCTTGCTATCTTTATTTAAAAATCAGACATTTTAAAGCTTAGTAGCCAGCCCATTTTTGGTTCAGAACTCTGGATAGCGCTTGCTAATTGGTGGCTACATTTAGCAAACCAATAAGCAAGCATAACCCAAGTTCTCAACCAAAAATGGGCGAATCGTAAGCTTTACATTCCTGCTTTTTAAATAAAGATAGCAAGAGAACAAAGAAAATTTGATAATAGGAGTAAAGTAGAAAGTTACTTAAAATTGCATGCTCTATCTGAATTATGAAAGAAAAAAAAATAGGTTTAGTGTTCCTTTAACTTCTATATTCTAATTTGTGTTCTTTTGATATCCTTTGTTGAAAAGCAAACCTAGGTAGGGTAAGGAGTTGCTGATTGGTGGCTGCACACGTATGCCAATGCTACTGGCTCATCCCTGTGCATTGCTGTTTCTTCAATAAAGGACACCAAGAGAATGAAGCAAATTAGATTATAGAAGTATTTTGGAAAGTTCTTTAAAATTGTATGTTCTATTTGAATCATGAAAGAAAAAAGGAGGGTTATATTTCTCTTTAACGAGCAAGCAATGAATCCTGCCTGCATTCTGCTAGTTTCAATATCGGTTTAAACAGCCCTAAATTAACCTTTTTAAATGCCTAAAAAATTTGTAGCATCATTGCTGATATTTCACAAATATGACAGAAAATGATCTAATAAAATATTTAGTTTATGTCCCACTGAAGTAGATGTATTGTGTGTACAGTGCCAAGCATATTGTTTTAGTCTTGTTCTCTTGATCATATTCATTTCCAGGAAACTGTGTTTGTGTCATATACTCAAGCAGCATTTAATGAACCAGAGCTCTCCTTGGCAACCAGGTTTATCTTTATGGGGTCGTGATTCTGAAGGCTGCACAAATGCCTGGCTGTATCAGGACTGATAATGTACAAACACAAATCACATGCAACAAGTCTGTATATTCATATTGATAGCTGTTTATTCCCTAGTATTGTAGCTGATGTTTTTATAATACACACAAATTTGTGTTGCCAAGTGAATTCTGTTATTGTTTACAGCATATTAATGCAGCTTTCAGGTCCTGTTGTTGATGATATTTATGAATGACACTTTTGTCATATTTTAACACCAAACCCTGTACCTGGTACTGCATGGAAGGCTAATTTGATTCACTTTATATTTAAAAAAAAAATGTATTTAGTTGGAATATGTGGGATTGAAAGATCTGCATGTTCCCTTTCTGCAGAGACACAGATCTATATAGAGGTTTATATGTAATGCCAACTTGATGCACCTTTATAAAGGATTTACAATAAACTAAGTATATATTTATCTATTTATTTGTACCCAATATCTAGTTTAATGTGGAGACTGCAGCTTGCAATCCTGGGATACACTACATCAGTGGTCCAGACAAGTACTGGCCCTGGGGCCATATGTGGCCCTCCCTTGTTTATTAGTTAAATTATTAATTTGGCCCCATCAACTTTTTAATGTTTTTAGAGGTGTAACAAATTGATCTATATAGACATTCACAAGATAAATATAAAGACAAGCAATGCGTTGTCTAGTGTAGACTCCCATTAGGCACTGCTTGGATAAATGTCTCTTTATTCAGTTGCAGAATGATCACTTCACTCACAAGATAAATATACACTGTGTATGTCTATTGTGGATTACAGCTCCTATCATACACTACTACTTGGGTAAATGTCACTACCAGTTTCTACTATATCCTGTTGGCTTCACTCTGTTTAAGTGGCCCCCGTGGGAGAACAACACTTGGACAGTGGCCCCTGGATACACCCCTGCACTACATACAGTTACATTGCAGTAATATAAAATGCACTAGTTATTGTGCATAAACCTGTTTGCATGTATGTAAGTTCTGCTAAAAAGATATCAAGTAAGATCACAGACCATAGTTTCTTTTCATTCTATTTATTCAGTAGAAAAATAAACATTTTTTAAAAGTAGCACAAACCATTTGTTCATGTACAATAAAGTGCTACAATGCATCATGTAAACAAGCCACTTTGAGTCCTTAGAGCTTTTGCTCAGTACAGTAACAATTTTACCCTTCAAGGGATTTAAAAAGAAAGTCAAAATACATTTACAAAAAAAAAAAAAAAAGTGATCTTCACACATCAAGTTTAAAGCGTCTCAAAGTCTTCCTTCACTACCCAGGCAGATGGTTCCTGGGTCACACAGTACCAATAGCTGAATGTCAAGGCTGGATTCCCTCTTCCTCTACAGCCTTCGTTACCAGTAGGCATGGGGGGGCATGCAGATCCCCTCATCGGACATGCCTCTTTGGCTTCACCAAAACATTGAGTTTTGCTATGTATATATTTATATGTAAGGTTAGATGAAGAGCTTCCCCTAGCTTATGACACATCTCTCCTTATCCTTACTCTGCCCACCCCCTATAGCCTTCTCCCTGATGTACATTAAGTCACTGTGGATACTGGGTCTACGGGCAAAGGTAGCCACAATGCCATAAGCATCACCATCTTCCTTTATTTTCTTGCCTTTGAAAGACTTCTTGTGTAGGATCTCACAGTACTGGACAGACACCTTGCGGTGCAGATCTGGGCTCATCTCACTGGGCAGCTTAGCCATGGTAAAAAGTCCCTGGAACATCTCATCCAGCTTATGGTTCTTTTTAGCAGACACCTCAAAGTAAGCACAAGTACTGTCCCCACCAACAAGTTGCTCTATCTCATGAGCTTGCACCTCTCTATAGAAGTCCAGGTCACCCTTGTTGCCACAGATCACCAGAGGCACATCCACATTCTCCTTAGTCTTGTTCTTCAAACAGGACTTGGTCTCCATGATCTGCTGTTTCAGGCGCTGCACCTCCTCAAAGGAGTCTCTGTTATCCAGACTGAAAACCAGGATGAAGACATCGCCTAGAAGAGCAAATGAAGATAAAGGTTAGTGTCATATTATTTGGCCAATGTTCAGTACAACTACATAGCCATCTCTAGAAACAATGTGACAATTAGACTGCATTGGACACCACTCTGAATGCAAAGCTTAAGACTTTTTGGAAGCAAGAATGATGAACTGCAATAATGGATTATATATAAGAAATTGATAGAACTGCAAGGGGTTGTCCAAAACCTTATATCAATTTATTACAAAGAAGAAAGCATTTTTTTTCTGATCTATAATTTAAATACTATAACAGTAAATTATGAAAATTCTAGCTCATAATATATACACATTAAATCCTTCAGCATAAGGACAGCACCTGTACACACCTGTTAGAATTGATAGTCTCCTCATGGCTGGGAATGGGTGGTTGCCCGAGGTGTCTAGGATGTCCAGCTGGTAGACCTCCCCACGGATACCGTAGAACTTACGGTGGAAATCCTCAATGGTCGGAGTGTACTGTTCCTCAAAGTGCCCACTAAGGAAGCGTGAGACTATGGAGGTCTTGCCCACCTTGGAGGAGCCCAAAATGACCATTCGGTAGCAGTTCTTGGGTGGGATATTAAGCTCGGACTCGCTGGGAGACATTTTTTTGATAATTTCTGATACCTTTCCTCTGACTGTGCTCGATTCCCCGTTACTGAGCAGCATAGATACAACACTAAGTAGAGTCGTGAGTTTCATCTGAGCTCTGCAGGCTGTGCACGACTTTATGTAGAGGAGCTGGACACGCCCATCGTTACGTCACGGCAACTAGGGCACGCCCCCAATGTTTTGCAACCTGTAGAGTTAGAAAGCCAGGGAGTCTGCAAAACAATAACATGAGGGGAAGTAGTAACCAGCTAGGGCGATAGTTAGGCGCATGACAGCTATAATGGCATCAAGCAGTAGGCTGAGGGGACAGACAGCAGAGCCCGGGCGTGAGGAGATATACTGAGGTATAGCAAAGCTCGGACATAAGGATACAGCCCCTTAGGCAGTAATCACAGAGAAGATAGACTGAGGGGCTGGGGAGGAAAACGCTCAGACATAAGGGTACAACCTGACGGGCACTGGCAGGAGGTTATACTGAGACTTGACATAAGGGCATAGTCTGACTGGGCATGAGGGCACCAACCGACAGCAGTGGGCTAGTGGTGGGACAGAAGGAGATATAAAGAGAGTTACAGGCAGTAAAGACTGGGCATGAGGGCATAGTCTGACAGAAGGAGATATAAAGAGCTACAGGCAGTAAAGACTGGGCATGAGGGCATAGTCTGACAGAAGGAGGTATAAAGAGAGTTACAGGCAGTACATACTGGGCATGAGGGCATAGTCTGACAGAAGGAGGTATAAAGAGAGTTACAGGCAGTAAAGACTGGGCATGAGGGCATAGTCTGACAGAAGGAGGTATAAAGAGAGTTACAGGCAGTACAGACTGGGCATGTGGGAGACATTCCTGAGTGCATATACGGTATATAAAGTGTGTGTATCTGACAGAAGGGGGTATAAAGAGAGTTACAGGCAGTAAAGACTGGGCATGAGGGCATAGTCTGACAGAAGGAGGTATAAAGAGAGTTACAGGCAGTAAAGACTGGGCATGAGGGCATAGTCTGACAGAAGGAGGTATAAAGAGAGGTACAGGCAGTTAAGTCTGGGCATGAGGGCATAGTCTGATAGAAGGAGGTATAAAGAGAGTTACAGGCAGTAAAATACTGGGCATGAGGGCATAGTCTGACAGAAGGAGGTATAAAGATAGTTACAGGCAGTACAGACTGGGCATGAGGGCATAGTCTGACAGAAGGAGATATAAAGAGAATTACAGGCAGTACAGACTGGGCATGAGGGCATAGTCTGACAGAAGGAGGTATAAAGAGAGTAACAGGCAGTACAGACTGGGCATGAGGGCATAGTCTGACAGAAGGAGGTATAAAGAGAGTTATAGGCAGTAAAGACTGGGCATGAGGGCATAGTCGGACAGAATGAGATATAAATAGAGTTACAGGCAGTACAGACTGGGCATGAGGGCATAGTCTGACAGAAGGAGGTATAAAGAGAGTTACAGGCAGTACAGACTGGGCATTAGGGCATAGTCTGACAGAAGGAGATATAAAGAGAGCTACAGGCAGTAAAGACTGGGCATGAGGGCATAGTCTGACAGAAGGAGGTATAAAGAGAGTTACAGGCAGTAAAGACTGGGCATGAGGGCATAGTCTGACAGAAGGGGGTATAAAGAGAGTTACAGGCAGTACAGACTGGGCATGAGGGCATAATCTGACAGAAAGAGGTATAAAGAGAATTACAGGCACTAAAGACTGGGCATGAGGGCATAGTCTGACAGGAGGAGGTATAAAGAGAATTACAGGCAGTAAAAGACTGGACATGAGGGCATAGTCTGACAGAAGGAGGTATAAAGAGAATTACAGGCACTAAAGACAGGGCATGAGGGCATAGTCTGACAGAAGGAGATATAAAGAGAATTACAGGCACTAAAGACTGGGCATGAGGGCATAGTCTGACAGGAGGAGGTATAAAGAGAATTACAGGCAGTAAAAGACTGGGCATGAGGGCATAGTCTGACAGAAGGAGGTAGAAAGAGAATTACAGGCACTAAAGACTGGGCATGAGGGCATAGTCTGACAGAAGGAGATATAAAGAGAGTTACAGGCAGTACAGACTGGGCATGAGGGCATAGTCTGACAGAAGGAGGTATAAAGAGAGTTACAGGCAGTAAAGACTGGGCATGAGGGCATAGTCTGACAGAAGGAGGTATAAAGAGAGGTACAGGCAGTTAAGTCTGGGCATGAGGGCATAGTCTGATAGAAGGAGGTATAAAGAGAGTTACAGGCAGTAAAATACTGGGCATGAGGGCATAGTCTGACAGAAGGAAGTATAAAGATAGTTACAGGCAGTACAGACTGGGCATGAGGGCATAGTCTGACAGAAGGAGATATAAAGAGAATTACAGGCAGTACAGACTGGGCATGAGGGCATAGTCTGACAGAAGGAGGTATAAAGAGAGTAACAGGCAGTACAGACTGGGCATGAGGGCATAGTCTGACAGAAGGAGGTATAAAGAGAGTTATAGGCAGTAAAGACTGGGCATGAGGGCATAGTCGGACAGAATGAGATATAAATAGAGTTACAGGCAGTACAGACTGGGCATGAGGGCATAGTCTGACAGAAGGAGGTATAAAGAGACTTATAGGCAGTAAAGACTGGGCATGAGGGCATAGTCGGACAGAATGAGATATAAAGAGAGTTATAGGCAGTAAAGACTGGGCATGAGGGCATAGTCGGACAGAATGAGATATAAAGAGAGTTATAGGCAGTAAAGACTGGGCATGAGGGCATAGTCTGACAGAAGGAGATATAAAGAGGGTTACAGGCAGTACAGACTGGGCATGAGGGCATAGTCTGACAGAAGGAGATATAAAGAGTGTTACAGGCAGTAAAGACTGGGCATGAGGGCATAGTCTGACAGAAGGAGGTATAAAGAGAATTACAGGCACTAAAGACTGGGCATGAGGGCATAGTCTGACAGAAGGAGGTATAAAGAGAATTGCAGGCACTAAAGACTGGGCATGAGGGCATAGTCTGACAGAAGGAGGTATAAAGAGAATTACAGGCACTAAAGACTGGGCATGAGGGCATAGTCTGACAGAAGGTGATATAAAGAGAGTTACAGGCAGTAAAGACCGGGCATGAGGGCATAGTCTGAGAGGAGGAGATATAAAGAGAGTTACAGGCAGTACAGACTTGGCATGTGGGCATAGTCTGATAGAAGTAGATATAAAGAGAGTTACAGGCAGTAAAGACTGGGCATGAGGGCATAGTCTGATAGAAGGATATATAAAGAGTGCTACAGGCAGAAAAGACTGGGCATGAGGGCATAGTTTGACAGAATGAGGTATAAAGAGAGTTACAGGCAGTACAGACTGGGCATGAGGGCATAGTTTGACAGAATGAGGTATAAAGAGAGTTACAGGCAGTAAAGACTTGGCATGAGGGCATAGTCTGACAGAATGAGGTATAAAGAGAGTTACAGGCAGTACAGACTTGGCATGAGGGCATAGTCTGACAGAAGGATATATAAAGAGAGTTACAGGCACTAAAGACTGGGCATGAGGGCAAAGTCTGACAGAAGGAGATATAAAGAGTGTTACAGGCAGTACAGACTGGGCATGAGGGCATAGTCTGACAGAAGGGGGTATAAAGAGGGTTACAGGCAGTAAAGACTGGGCATGAGGGTATAGTCTGACAGAAGGAGATGTAAAGAGAGTTACAGGCAGTACAGACTGGGCATGAGGGCATAGTCTGACAGAAGGAGACATAAAGAGAACTACAGGCAGTAAAGACTGGGCATGAGGGCTCCAGGAACAAAGCCCAGACATAAGAGTAGACTGGCATGCAGTAATATTAGATATGTACTGTGTGGGGACAACCTGATAGACAGTGGGCAGAAAGATATAGTAAGGGATATAGATAGCAAGATTTAGGTATAGGAACATAGCCTGGCAGACAGTTGGCTGTTGGGACAAGGGAAAAATTTTGATATCTACAGTGAAGACCTGGCATGAGGGCATAGTCTTGACAGTCAGGGAGCTGGTGGGGCAGAAGGATATAAAAAGAGAGCTACAGGCAGAAATGACTGGGTATGAGGGCATAACCTGGCAGACAGTGGGCTAATGGGGCAGGGGAAATAGTGATAACTACAGAAAACAAAGACCTGGCGTGGGGGCATAGCCTGGTAGGCAGTGGGCTAATGGGACAGGAGGAAATAGTCATAACTACAGGTGGTAAAGACCTGGCATGAGGTGAGAGCATAACCTGGCAGGCAGGGGCCTGGAGGGACAGAATGATAAATAAAGAGATGGGTACAGGCAGGAATGACTGGGCTTGAGGGCATAGCCTGGCTGGCAGTAGGTTGAGGGGGTCTGAGTGGGGTGTATAGTGAGAAGAGGGTGCTATATAGGGTTGGGTCAGGAAAATGACTGAAAGGGGATACGAGGGGACAAACATAGGTCAATAGGGGGAATTCAGTTATCAGTAGGATGGGAAATATAGTGAGGGGTAACGAAATTACATTTAATCCTTGCATCCTTAATATTTATGTTATTCTCTGGAACATATGAAATGGGCTGATTTGTGAGACTTATGGAATGGGTCCCACAGAATTAGAAACAAACTAAGAGGCTGTTAGTGAATTTAGCCCACTGACATATAGTAAGGGGACAATAAGATTTAGTGAGGGGCAGTGATATATAGTGAGGACAAAGGGGTCTATTATGATATACTTGCACACTAATGGGGCAGATATCCTTGAACACACATGGGATTTTTAGCAGATATCTGCTAAAGGGATTTAAATTGGTGACTATCATAGATTAAATTCTGAGGATAGAGAGACGTTGGTTTAAGACAGTTATACTGAACATATAAAATATGAGACACAATACAATAATAATACTGTTATCTAGACTAGGTAGACTCTGAGGTAAAATCTGCACTGGTCTAGATTCAATAACAGAGTTGTAGCTCCTTTACAGTTCCCTGTATCTCCAGACTCATCCATTCCTTATACTATTATATGTAACCCTTCATTAAATAGAATGGTGCATAAGCTTAGGGCATCCTTGAAAAACTTAGGAACTGGAGGGGTCTGTTAGTGAATCTAACCCACTGGCTGCAGACCTCTATGATCCAGATCTACATTGTTACAAAAGCTGAGAACACAACACATAGTCTGCACTGTAGACATGACAGTGCATAATTTACTTAAATAAGTGCCAGTCTGATGTATACTGGGATGGCATTTAGCTGGTGTATATTGCTGGTAGAGTGAGCAGTAAATATAGGATTATGCTGGTATGGGAAGAACCACCCAGTACAGTCAGTGTATCTCTGGGAATAATGCCTCAGGGAAATGTAAAAATGGTGCTCAGATCTGATCAGACACTAGGGACCTCTCATATTGTAGTAATTACAGTAAAAATACTATCAGAACTCCTAGTGTTGTACAATAAACACCAGTCTCTAGTGACATTGTAAAGTGACAGTGGGAAAAAGTAATGTACCCTATGGGCAGCAATTATCTATAAGGCTCAGACATTAGATATTCACATCTGCCTGCATCACCCAACTCCTATTGTGTTTTTGGATAACAAAAACTCTGCTAACTGTATAATTAGTAACTGGATTGTAATATTATTCAGCATCTTGTAGACAGTGTATATCTGGATGGTCACATAATAAGGAGTGGAAATATTGTGAAAGAGCGTTTATTAAAATTAAATAAATGGCACCTGTCTACAGGAGAACACACCATATAACACAATTGTTATTAATTAATTCCTAAATACATACTCGCCCAAAGAGCTGACAGTCTACAAAATGAAGTTATTAATTATGGGGACATCATGTTTAATAATAAGCCTCATTAACCCTCTGTGTTGGTAAAGGTAAAGGGGATTAACATAGTGGAATCTACAATTGATTTTTTTTAACCCCTTGAGTGCAACAGAGGTCAGGATCTGTGATTATAAATAGTTATAAATCCCTATCTTTATTCTTCCTTTTCTAGCCTCTAATTATAAATGTCCCTCCGATTTTTCCCTACATCTCATGCATTTCCCAACATATCTTTATCTTATTTGCAAGTCTTTTTCAGCCATTTCCCATAAATCAGTCCCTTTTTTGTCATTAACTCTACATTATTAATATGTCACAGGCAAATATTATCTAACAACCCAACTTTTCTGATTACCTCTTATTTTGTATTTTATTGATATTGTAATTAAATGTATTATTGATCTGAAGAAATAATCAAGGACAAAACTATTTTTAATAATATGATTGGCAATTTTCATTACAGAACTGAATACTCCAGTGTGTCACTAAAATACATTATGTTCTTATAAACTTTAATGCACTTAAATATCCCGTGCAATGAATATTGTGTAACTGTATATAAAAAAAAATCACCTTTTGTTCTTTACATAGAAAAAGTTATATTACACCAATGAAACTCATTTTGCTATGTGCAAATTGGTCACTAGAGGGCGGTAATGCCCTTTGACTGAAGCCTGCGCTAGGTTCATCTTCAAAGGGTTTGCAGCACATTTTGCTTATTAGCAGCAGATTTGAAGAACCCTTAGAGAATAAAATCATTTTTTTAAAGTAGAATATTTGATACAAAACAACAATTAAACATATAACCTTCAGGACAGAGTAAAAAACAGGGTTAAAGTGTTGGAGAAGGGAAATTTGGAACCTAAGTAATTTATTATTATAGTCATGTGGCATCCTATAGTAGATACATAATAAAGGAAATAATTTGAGTTCTCTTTCCTCTTGGTTTAGTTTGGTTATATATTTTATTAAAATGGGGGGGGGGGGCGTTTTTATATGCTATAAATAAGAAATAGGGGAAAAATGTAATGCTTTATGTGTTTAACCACTTCATATGTAATTAAATACACAGTTAAAGTCAGCTCCTGAGCAGCAATTCTACTGGAAGCTAGCTGAACACATCTGGTGAGCTAATGACAAGAGGCATATGTGTGTAGCCACCAATAACCAGCTAGTTCCCAGTCGTGCATTGATGTTCCTGAGTCTACCTAGGTATGCTTTTCAACACTAGATTAAATAAAGAACCAAGTAAATTTGATAACTAAAAGAAATCGAAAATTCAATGTGTCAACTGGATTGTAAAAGTTTAAAAGGGCATTAAAGTATAGATATTGTTTCGTTTATACACGAGAAATGATTCCATATATTGCAAAAGATACAAAATAAATGTTTTAAAAATATTTTAAAATGTAACGTTGTTAGCATAATCTACATTGTTTTGCACTCCAGTCTGCTTAAAGGGACACTGAACCCAAAAAAAAATTCTTTCGTGATTCAGATAAAGCATGCAATTTTAATCAACTTTCTAATTTACTCCTATTATCAATTTTTATTAGTTCTCTTGGTATATTTATTTGAAAAAGAAGGCATCTAAGCATTTTTATTAGTTCAGAACTCTGCAGAGCACTTTTTTATTGGTGGATGAATTTATCCACCAATCAGCAAGAACAACCCAGGTTGTTCACCAAAAATGGGCCGGCATCTAAACTTAAATTCTTGCATTTCAAATAAAGATACCAAGAGAATGAAGAAAATTTGATAATAGGAGTAAATTAGAAAGTTGCTTAAAATGTCATGCTCTATCTGAATCACAAAAGAAAAAAATTGGGTTCAGTGACCCTTTAACTCTATCACCCATCTGTCTAGCTATCTGTCTATCCGTCCATATCTATCTATCTATCTATCTATCTATCTATCTATCTATCTATCTATCTGTATAATCTATCTCTATCATTTATCTCTATCATGTCTCTATCATTATCTAACATCTATTTATCTATATAATCTATTTTATCTATCGATCATCTATCTAAATCTATCATCTATCTGTCTGTCTATCAATCTGTCTGGCTATCTATCTATCATTATCTGGCATATATCTATCTATTTATCTTTCCATCTCTCTCTATATATATTTATCTATATATCTATCAGTCACTATCTGACATATATCAATCTATCAATCTATCTTTCCATTTCTATATCTATCTATCTATCTATCTATCTATCTATCTATCTATCTATCTATCTGTATAATCTATTTATCTCTATCTATAATCTATTTGATCTATCATCTGTCTGGCTATCTATCTGTCATTATCTGGCATATATATCTAAATATCTATCATATATCTATCTATTTATCTATCTTTCCATCTATCTATCGGTCACTATCTGACATATATCAATCTATCTATCATATTTATATCGTATATCTTTCTATGTATCTATATTTCCATCTCTATATCTATCTATCTATCTATCTATCTATCTGTCATTATCTGACATATATCAGTCTATCTATCACATATCTATCTAGCTATATTTCTACCTATATTTTATCTATATGATCTATTTATATATCATCTATATATAGCTATCACGCATCTAGATAGATATCTATCGATATAATCTATTTATCTTTATCATCTATCTATATATGTCATCTATTCATATCTATCTAGCTATCATCTATCTATATATCTATATCATTTTTCTATCTATCACCTATTTATCATCTATATATATATCACCCATCGTTCATCTATCTATCGGTCAATATCTGACATATCAATCTTTCTCATATATTTATCTAGCTATCATTCTATCTATATATCTATATCATTTTCTATCACCTATTTATCTATCATCTATATATATATCACCCATCGTTCATCTATCTATCGGTCAATATCTGACATATCAATCTTTCTCATATATTTATCTAGCTATCATTCTATCTATATTTTATCTATATTATCTTTCTATATATCCTCTATTTTATCTATCATCTATCTATATCTGTCACCCATCTATCGATATAATCTATTCATCACTATAATCTATCAGCCAGTATCTGACATATCAATCTGTCTAGCTAGCTATCTTTATATCTATATTTTATCTATATAATCTTTCTACTGTATATACAATCTATTTTATCTATCATATTAATATGTCAAATCTATCTAATGTATTCTGTTATCTAATTTATAATCCATTATCATTTACCCAGTATAATCTATTCCTCATCTATATATAGCTATGCTATAAATAACTTTACCACTTACTTCTATTTGCCACGCACAGAAAAGTGTGTAATTTGTAGTCGCCAGGCTTCTCAATTAGTGGACACTAATCCTTGAAGTCATTTGTGTCCCTTTGCTCTTAAACAAAGGTGTCAACCAGTTCAGCATCCTCATATGTAAATGTGTGACCTGCTGAAGTGTAACAGTCATATATGACTCAAGGCAATCACCCCAAAGTGGAAAAAGTTTTAAGTAATTCTAATACTGGATGTGGAAAACAGAATTAATTTAGCACACAAATGCCCATATTATTTCCAACCAGTTATAAACTATGGAGTAGGAATTTCCATGAATGAGGGATTAAGCAATTAAGCATGGAAATATATAGTGGTGGAATAAAATACATAAAGGAATGTTTTTAAGGCATGCTGGGTACTCATTTGGCCATAGACACTGGCTTTATGGAATTATAGGTTTGCTGGGTCTTTGGTTTACTTCATACAGTTTTAAACATAGACTGTACTTAAAAATATGTTTAGATGTAAGATGTCCAAATTATATGTAAAGCTCAATTTACCTAATATTAATATTATATATATATATATATAATTGTATTTGTGGAGCATTATGGCTATTTATTTAGATAGAATGTACCATGTTATACTTTTAGTACTATTCCTCATAATATGAAATCATAATATATTGACTGATATTCTATGAGAATAACCTAAGGGACAGTATTGCTGGGCAACCAGGTTATATTCAATGTGAGGTTTAATGTGAGAAAATAATGCATATTTCATGTATGGAAATCAAACATACCTATACAAATGTATATTGTAGACAAATTCATTTGTTAGCAAACTTATTTATATTTGTATATTACATGTACTGCACTCAAGGCATTTCTACTGTATCTAAATGGCCATTTTGAGATATTATTTTGTCTGTACACCCAATTTAAATTTGCGAATTTGTATAGCAAGGAAATCTGACCATCGTTTAATGAATGAATTTTAAAATGTGAGTTTTCAGGACCAGAAATTCGTTATCCATTTTTATATTGTGTGTCCTGTAGGTGGCGCTGTATGACAGAGTTAAGACGTCAGAAATAATGATCAGCTTTAATAATGTTTTTTTTCTTCATTATGATTTCATTTTTTACCAAATTATACTTTCATGTTGGTCTATCCTAGCTAGAAGGATACTCTAAAGAGAAATGTACATTTTACTTCAGTAAATACTAAATTTAGTAAAGACCATAAAGAGAAAGAAAATAAATCAGAGACAGTAGCTTTTTTTTTTTTTTAATGGTGTTTATTCTGTAACAAAAAAATAGACATCAAGTTGAAATTTAGCACACACATCACAACTGATTTGTTCATCTCTGTGTGCAATACTGTATATAAAATGCTATCAAGCATTATGTTAACAAGTCATATTTCATTCTTATTTGCTCTGTTTAGCAAAGATTTTACCCAACAAGTGAGGCTAAGAGTCTGAAAACAGAAGCAATGTATTCAGGCTTTTAAGCTCATCAACTTTAAACTGTTCAGCATCTCCATTTCAACGTTAGAGAGTGGAGATGGTTCCTCTGTCAATCTGTCCAACTGCTACAACGTAAGGCTGTCTTCTGCCTTCCTCTACAGCCTTGGTCGCCCGACCACTCCTCAGTAGGCATGGGGGGCATGCGGATCCCCTCATCGGACATGCCTCTTTGGCTTCACCAAAACATTGAGTTTTGCTATGTATATATTTATATGTAAGGTTAGATGAAGAGCTTCCCCTAGCTTATGACACATCTCTCCTTATCCTTACTCTGCCCACCCCCTATAGCCTTCTCCCTGATGTACATTAAGTCACTGTGGATACTGGGTCTACGGGCAAAGGGGGCCACAATGCCATAAGCATCACCATCTTCCTTTATTTTCTTGCCTTTGAAAGACTTCTTGTGTAGGATCTCACAGTACTGGACAGACACCTTGCGGTGCAGATCTGGGCTCATCTCACTGGGCAGCTTAGCCATGGTAAAAAGTTTCTGGAACATCTCATCCAGCTTATGGTTCTTTTTAGCAGACACCTCAAAGTAAGCACAAGTACTGTCCCCACCAACAAGTTGCTCTATCTCATGAGCTTGCACCTCTCTGTAGAAGTCCCGGTCACCCTTGTTGCCACAGATCACCAGTGGCACATCCACATTCTCCTTAGTCTTGTTCTTCAAACAGGACTTGGTCTCCATGATCTGCTGTTTCAGGCGCTGCACCTCCTCAAAGGAGTCTCTGTTATCCAGACTGAAAACCAAGATGAAAACATCACCTAGAAGAGCAAATGAAGATAAAGGTTAGTGTCATGTTATTTGGGGAAGATTTAGCACAGCACAATTATTAACTAGATATGTTACTAGAACAAGGGGTTACAGCTTACAATGGAATTGGACACCACTAACCATTTATTTATGGGAGGGGGTTAATAAATTCGTCTCATGCCTCAAATGCTAATTCTAGATCCTCAGTAAAGCAGTAGATTACAATGTACAATACACGTTGCGGATAAAGTACATAGTAAACATATTCAAAATACATATAATTGGTCAAATTAGGAAAATATAATAGCTTAAACTAGTAGTATAGGAAAGTCGTTTTATATATATATATATATATATATATATATATATATATATATATATATATATATCTGTACAGAGGACCAGCAACCCCAACCTAGCTGATATAATTATACTGAGTATTGGAGAACTATGCTCACAGCTTTGAAACAATGTAAATATTAAATAACCCATCAATATATATATATAGAACAGAAGCTACTGAACGAACAGACACAATGTATCTAAGCTAAATAGTGTGTATAATATATATATATAGATGAAACATACTCTTGGTATATAACCATTTCTGATACCAGCCTAGTATATATATATCTCTGCCCTTAAACAAGTACTCATCATGCCAGTTCTATAATATGTCAGTACACACCTGTTAGAATTGATAGTCTCCTCATGGCTGGGAATGGGTGGTTGCCCGAGGTGTCTAGGATGTCCAGCTGGTAGACCTCCCCACGGATACTGTAGAACTTGCGGTGGAAATCCTCAATGGTTGGGGTGTATTGTTCCTCAAAGCGTCCATTCAAGAACCTTGAGACTATGGAGGTCTTGCCCACCTTGGAGGAGCCCAGGATGACCATTCGGTAGCAGTTCTTGGCTGGGATGTTGAGCTCGGACTCGTTAGGACACATTTTTTTGATCATTTCTGATACCTTTCCTCTGACGGTGCGTGCGTCCCGGTTACTGAGCAGCATAGATAACTGAGAAAGCATCTAAGTGAGCGAAGTCTGAATGTTCTGTGTGCGCTGTGCAAGGCTTTATATAGGCGGCAGAAAGGACCCGCCCACCGCTACGTCACGGTCAGACAGGACACGCCCCGATACTGTGCAAACAGCAGAGCTCCAGAGCGGGGATCACAGGCAGCAAACACTGGTCAGGGCTGAGGGGAGAAGTCTGCTGAGTGCCAAGCTCAGGTGTGAGGGCAAACACTGGTCAGGGCTGAGGGGAGAAGTCTGAGTTCCAAGCTCAGGTGTGAGGGCAAACACTGGTCAGGGCTGAGGGGAGAAGTCTGCTGAATGCCAAGCTCAGGCGTGAGGGCAAACACTGGCATGGGGCTTAGGCGTGAGGGCAAACACTGGCATGGGGCTGATGGGAGAACTCTGCTGAGTGCCAAGCTCAGGTGTGAGGGCAAACACTGGCATGGGGCTTAGGGGAGAGGTCTGCTGAGTGCCAAGCTCAGGTGTGAGGGCAAACACTGGTCAGGGCTGAGGGGAGAAGTCTGCTGAATGCCAAGCTCAGGCGTGAGGGCAAACACTGGTCAGGGCTGAGGGGAGAAGTCTGCTGAATGCCAAGCTCAGGCGTGAGGGCAAACACTGGCATGGGGCTGAGGGGAGAACTCTGCTGAATGCCAAGCTCAGGCGTGAGGGCAAACACTGGCATGGGGCTGAGGGGAGAACTCTGCTGAGTGCCAAGCTCAGGTGTGAGGACAAACACTGGCATGGGGCTGAGGGGAGAACTCTGCTGAATGCCAAGCTCAGGCGTGAGGGCAAACACTGGCATGGGGCTGAGGGGAGAACTCTGCTGAATGCCAAGCTCAGGCGTGAGGGCAAACACTGGCATGGGGCTTAGGGGAGAGGTCTGCTGAATGCCAAGCTCAGGCGTGAGGGCAAACACTGGCATGGGGCTTAGGGGAGAGGTCTGCTGAATGCCAAGCTCAGGCGTGAGGGCAAACACTGGCATGGGGCTGAGGGGAGAAGTCTGCTGAATGCCAAGCTCAGGTGTGAGGGCAAACACTGGCATGGGTCTTAGGGGAGAGGTCTGCTGAATGCCAAGCTCAGGCGTGAGGGCAAACACTGGCATGGGGCTTAGGGGAGAGGTCTGCTGAATGCCAAGCTCAGGCGTGAGGGCAAACACTGGCATGGGGCTGAGGGGAGAAGTCTGCTGAATGCCAAGCTCAGGCGTGAGGGCAAACACTGGCATGGGGCTGAGGGGAGAACTCTGCTGAATGCCAAGCTCAGGCGTGAGGGCAAACACTGGCATGGGGCTGAGGGGAGAACTCTGCTGAGTGCCAAGCTCAGGTGTGAGGACAAACACTGGCATGGGGCTGAGGGGAGAACTCTGCTGAATGCCAAGCTCAGGCGTGAGGGCAAACACTGGCATGGGGCTGAGGGGAGAACTCTGCTGAATGCCAAGCTCAGGCGTGAGGGCAAACACTGGCATGGGGCTTAGGGGAGAGGTCTGCTGAATGCCAAGCTCAGGCGTGAGGGCAAACACTGGCATGGGGCTTAGGGGAGAGGTCTGCTGAATGCCAAGCTCAGGCGTGAGGGCAAACACTGGCATGGGGCTGAGGGGAGAAGTCTGCTGAATGCCAAGCTCAGGTGTGAGGGCAAACACTGGCATGGGTCTTAGGGGAGAGGTCTGCTGAATGCCAAGCTCAGGCGTGAGGGCAAACACTGGCATGGGGCTGAGGGGAGAAGTCTGCTGAATGCCAAGCTCAGGTGTGAGGGCAAACACTGGCAAGGGTCTTAGGGGAGAGGTCTGCTGAATGCCAAGCTCAGGCGTGAGGGCAAAAACTGGCATGGGGCTGAGGGGATAGGCAGCAAAGCTCGGGCATTAGGGCACAGCCTAGCAGTCAGTGATATATACAGAATTATGCCAGTATCATGCATGAGAGCACAAGCTGGCAATCTATGGGCTGGTAGAGAAGGGCATAATGATCTGAGAGAGCAGGGGATATAGGGATACAATAAGTACATAATAAAGGCACAGTCTTGTTTGTTAGTGGGAAGGGCTGGGGGCTGAATAGGGAGATACATTGAGGGCACAGGGGAAATGTGGCAAAATAGCGAGATCACAGAGTGTATAGTGTTATAAAAATGGGATATTGTGAGGGCATAAGGAGTTACAGTTATGGGAACAGGCAGCACAATGCCCAGCATGAGGGCACTGTCTGTTGCCAGGGATGTGTTGCAGATATGGGCACAGGCAACAGAACCCAGGGATGTGGTCACAGTCTGCAGCTAGAGATGTGTTATGTGTATGGGCAGGGGCATTAGGGAACAAACCCCAGGGAAGTGGATAAACTCTGCAGCCAGGGCGGGTGTGTTTCAGGTGTGGCCACAGGCAACAAAACACAGGGATGAGTGCACAGCAGGTGACAGATATGGGATCAGGCAGGGAAACCCAGGCAAGAGGGCACAGCTAGCAGCCAGGGAGGGGTGACAGATATGAGAGCAGGCAGAAAAACCTGGGCATGAGGGCACAGCTTGCAGCAAGGGGGGTGACAGATATGAGAGCAGGCAGAAAAACCAGGACATGAGGGCACAGCTTGAAGCCAGAGATTTAAGACAGATATGGGAGCAGGTAGGGAAAACCAGGCATGAGGGCACAGCTTCCAGCCAGGCAAATATTTATTTGTGAACAGATTAATACACATGGAGTGCATGTAAAATAATATAAGCAGAACATATGCAGTGAGTATACTGACAGCTTTGTATTGGCAGCACAGTAGATTTATACAGGAGCATATTACATACATATGTACATATGCCAGTAGTGCACAGTATAATGCAATTACATAACTGTAAGGCAGGTGTACACTATAACAGTAGAACAGAGCCAACTAGATATAATTACAGGGGGATACAGTTTAGGAAGTATAGCCAGGTGATGAGATCTGAACAGACACTGGGAACTGTCCTTGGTGTAATTACACAATCAATGTGATAAAACATCAAGTGCTGTGCAATAATCACTAAGAACCACTGACAGAATAACGTGTTCAGTAATGTTCTGAGATACAGATTTATTTGCATGTCTCAGACACTCATTTGTCTGTATGTTCCACTATATCTAATACTTGGATTTTACATATTCTTGTCACTAACAAAGGCATTTTTTTATTTTCTACATAATGTGCTACAGAATGGATTTACAGTGCCTTTGGGAGAACAAAAGAAACCTGACAGTTATTACTAGCACATAACTATATCTATAATAAAGTCAAAATAAACTGTCATGGTTCAGATAGCCAATGCAATTTTAAGAGACTTTTCAATTTAGCCCTATAATCACATTTATTTTGATATCTTGGTATCCTTTGTTGGAAAGTATACATAGGTAGGTAGGCTCAGGATCAGCAAACCTCTGCTGGGAGCTAGCAGGTAATTGGTGGCTATACGCATATGCCTTTTGTCATTGGCTCACTGGATGTGTTCAGCTAGCTCATAGTAGTGCACTGTTGCTCAGCAGTTGTTTTTAAAGGGACAGTAAACACCAAAAATGCTATTGTTTAGAAAGATAGATATATCCCTTTATTTGCCATTCCTCAGGTTTGCATAACCAACACTGTTATTTTAATATACGTTTTACCTCTATGACTACCTTGTATCTAATCTTCTGCAGACTGCCCCTTATCTCAGATCTTTTGACAGACTTGCATTTCAGGCAATTAGTGCTGATTCTTAAAAAACTCCACTGGGGCGAGCACAATGTTATCTATATGGCACACATGAACAAACAGTACATAATATTAGCTAGACTGTGAGATAAGAGGTGGACAGCAGAGTCTTAGAAATCAGCCTATAAGCCTACCTAGGTTTAGCCTTTAACAAAAAATACCAAGAGACAAAAAGCAAGTTGAAAGTTGTTTAAAATTTCATGTCGTATCTGAATCATGATAGTTTAATTTGGACTTTACTGTCCCTTTAATTATGTGCAAGCAACAGTGCAAAAATAAAATGCACATTAAAACAATCTCTTTTTGTAAGTTTATTGTCCTATTCAAACTATTTACAGACACTCACATCAAATTACTTTAGGCAGTTCTATAACAAAGCTAATATGTGTGAAGTATCTGCGCTTATGGGATCTACAAAGACTAATTAAACCTGTGTATCTCGCGAGCTAATGAGCTACACTGTTACACTGAAGAAATTGTGTCTTTCTTATCCAGATGTTTCAAAACTACATTTCCCATAATGCTCGACTGGACTTCAGAGTGCCCAAGCATCATGGGAAATGTACTTCTATAACATCTGGAGTGCCATGGTTCACCATCACTGCCCTAGCCCTTGTCTTCATCCCTCCAATAAGACTCTTGTCTTCAAGCAATCTATCCTGATATCAGTAGCTTTAGCACCTATTGTCTGCCCCCATATCTCCCTGTAATACCTGCAGCAGAGGTTAAGAAATAGGTTGTTTTTTTCTATATGAAATAGCTGTTTTTGCTAATTGAAACCAAAACCCATTCAAAAGGACTGAGCTTGCAGAAACAGCAGGTTTCTCTCTCTCTCTCTCTCTCTCTCTCTCTCTCTAATTTCTCAATGTATACACGTAAACTTAGAGTAAAAACATGAACATTAACATTTTATTACATCTCACCCTTGTGGCAGTGCATCTTATTTTTTTAACTTCTTATTTACAAAGCTTTTCCATGGAGAATACTGCAACATTTATATTTTCAGATTAGACAAAAGTAGATTTTTTTCAATGTCAAAATAAAGGTAAATTAGCCACTTAAAAACCATTTAATACCCCACAAAATGTAAAAATGGATCATTAGGACCACATTGGAAAAACTCACAGTATAACTGTTCATTTAACTCTCTATTTGCCTCCTCTCCTCTAGTTTTATAGTTGTTTAAGCTGTTGTCTTTCTCACACTTTTTCTTCTCTATCCCTCCCTGTCTAGTTTCCATCTCCCTCCCCCCTCCCCCTGACATCCCTGCTACATTGTTAATATTTAATAGACACATATAATCCAACACCCAAAGCTTCTCTAATTACCTCTCATTTTATATTTCTACTGATCTTATCTTTAAATGTATTATTATGTTGCTGGAAATTTAAAGACAACAGAAAGCAGGAGTTGTTTTTTTTTTAATTCTAGAATGCTGTTAAAAGGCTGTTTTATAGAACTGGAAAATCCAGATTAATTTATATCAGTTTTAGTTATTGAAATACATTTACACATTAAGTATGTTGTATATTGCATAGCTGAATGTGTATAGGAAAAGGTAACTTTCATTAGAATATAAACCACATTAGGGATTCTTCTTGCAGCAGTGGGTATATCATAGATCCCTGGATTTTTTGATTATAGAGTTAATTTCCTCTATTTGCCACAAGAGGGCAAACATTGTCCTCTCCGTATATGGAACATATCTTTAAAGGGACACACACACACACATTTCCTTATGGCTGTATATATGTTTATTGTTCTTTTGGTAAAATGCAAAAGCCTAGAAGCTGTGAACTCAGTTGAAATACAATGCCTGTGTCTAAACACTGATAAGAGGGGTGGAGCAGACTGCTCCAGACAACATGGCTATGTAAGTATTTTTGCTTATTTTTGAAAATTATGTTAAGATACTTGCCAGCATTTTAAAAAAAAAATGTATGCAAACTATTTTTTACTTAATTAGCCCTTTTAGGATATGCACATATCTCAAAATGTTTTATGGCACTTTAAAGAGACATAAAACCCCAAATCTTTCTTTCATGATTCAGATAGACAATGCAATTTTCTAATTTACGTTTACTGCCAAATTATCTTCATTCTCTTGATATCTTTTGTTACAAAGCGGGGATGTTAGGTCAGGAGTGTGCGCATGTCTGGATCACTATATGGCAGCAGTTTTGCAAGAATGTTATCTGTTCGCAAAAGCACTAGATGCCGCACTATTTCCTGCCGTGTAGTGCTCAAGACTCTAGGTATCACTTCAACTAAGAATACCCTGGAAACAAAGCAAATTTAATAATTAAAGTAAACTTTTTAAAATGTTATGCTCTGGCTGAAACACAAAAGAAAATGTTTGTGTTTCATGCCCCTTTAATTCCTTATACCAAGAGGTCAGCAGGTTCTGCAAGGTGACCATCCACAGATAGATTGTGATCACTGGAATGTAAAAGCCATGGTTGACTGCAGGTAATAATCCTCTCTGCTGAAAAAAAAAACATTCTGTAAGTTATCAAATCAGAACTTAAAAAACAAAGTATATTGTGGAATAATAAATAATACCTCATATTATGGCCAGAAAACATATATAATTAGCCTACCCTACACCTGCACTCCCTCTCAACGAAAGTGGTATCTGAAATCCACAGCAGCACAATTCAAACATCATTATAAATATTTTGTACAAAATATGTGTATTTGCAAAACCTGCTCAGCTTACAGCTATTATTGCTATAATCCCTATAATTTTTGCTATAGTCCCTATAATTTTTGTATTTTTATATTTTATCAGTGGTAACTTGTACAGCAGGATAGAGATAATTCTCATTGTTTTTTGCCTGTATGACCCCTAGCTCAAATGTCCACAGATACCCCCTCCCTTAACTTGTTTTGCAGGCCAATCTGACACTAATATATCTCTCTCCCCCAGCTGAATTTTAAAGTATATTTGCCACAGTCTTTAAAGAAAATTCACAGACCAACTTACTTCAGCTGCCACACAGCCCTCTGCAACAGGTAGCCTCTGGAAGATAGTTTCCCTTTCCACCCACCCCAAGCTCATCCCCTCATTTATAGTCTCCCACACAACTTTCATTCTCCTAAACTGACAGCTGTAAACATTGATCAGAACATCCTTCCATTCACTTAACCCTCTAGAATACATACCCTCTCTCCCTACAAATAGCTATATATCCCACATCGATAGAGTATATATATATATATATATATATATATATATATATATATATATATATATATATTTTATATTGTACTATTTTTGTTTTATTTTCATCTACACACCTCATAGCACTAACCTGAATCCAAATATAACCATACTGATATTCGTGACAATCCTTTTCTCACTCCAATTTTGTTCACATCATTACCGCCATAAGCACACACCTCAAACTGGAAAACAAATTATCATACACCATGGCCTGCTCTGTTGCTGTAACTTGTCTGCTGAGTGCTGGTGGAGAGTTCTACAATAGCTGATATTGTTAGCGAATTCAACTACGGAGCCACGCGATTGGTGGAATAATGTGTAAGCACTCTCATACTACACTAAACATTTATAAGCCTCAACAGAGACATTCAAGCTTACCCAAAAATCAATAAAGTGGCAACTACTAGGAGCATTATCTCTAACTAAGGTGACTTTAACAAAACAGTATATGATTAAACAAGCACAAGAATTACGAATACTGATATTGCTTATTTTAGTGCTCCAACATGATAACACTACGTGGAATTTCTCCCTACACACATGAATTCCATCTAATGTAATTCATAACATTAAGACTTTGTTGCAAGAAGTATCAACTATAATCGTATGTAAGACTACGATTGATATCAACAGCAACAGCTGTATTTTATTATATCTGGCTACACTACAGTATAAGTTACACAGCAATACTGGCGTATGCCCACGTCTATATCTATAATCAATAGGAGCGAAATAATAATTAGAATCAGCTATTCAGCTTAAATGTTGCTCATATTTTCTGAATCTGCTCCTCAACACTAAGGATATTTAATAATATTATAACGATTATATAAATAGTGCCAAATACAGCAGCACGTTTAATTGAAACTAAGTGACACTCAAGTACTTTTTTTGCAGATGATACCACTATGCTCATATAAATAATCCTGAATATATTAGTACATATATCGTAAGTCAAGTGACACCCCAATATATTTTTCTGTGGATGACAGTCACGCTGATACACATTGTTGTTCAATAAACCAGACTTTAGATATTACGTACATCTATACACCACAGTAAAAGTGGTATTGTTAAGGATATTGACCTTCAACCAGAGTGGTACTTAATTCACATATATTGATCTGTAGTAGTAGTTGGCTCATGGTGAATAACTACCGCATTTGTACTATCCTGCAATTACCTTTAATATATCAAAGGCTGACTTACACATACAGGATACAGGCCAGCAGTTCTTTAGTTGTTTTTAAACTTTTTTCACATTGAGCCCTTATTTTAAGATTCTCTAATAGTTATATTTTACCCTTTCTGTTTCTCACATATAGTCCAGGCTAAGAGTGCTATTAGTGCAGTCATTTGTGAGGTTCTCTCCTCACTTTGTGTAATTTATTTCCATACTGCACAGCACCACTTTTCTGTTTAACTCTTACTGAGACAGGCATTCACAGTCTCCTTATTATTACAATTATAGGAAAGCTAGCCATTGTGGTGCCACTGTACTTGTGTTGTGTTTATTAGGCATTGTAATTTATGTTGACAATTCCACAAAGTTCACCCCCTTACAAAAATCAAGCTCTCCTGCCACCTTTGATTTCCTTTCTGGCACAATTGAGATCCCATGCAGTAAATATATCATTGTTGCAGGAATCTACCGCCCACCTAGTTCCCCTGTGCATTCCATTTCTGACAAAGCATCTCCTTAGTGAAACTATAACTCAAAAACCAAAAAGTGAAATTTTGGTTTTTGGAGATTTTAATATTGATTGGCTGAATCTAAAAAAGAACAGTTGTCGCTCGCTGTTTAAATAGTTTGCAGCTAACGCAATTAATCTGCTCCCCAACATGCATAAACAACAAAACAAACTCCTCCTAAACACTGACAAAACTGTCACAATGATCTTTGGAACGGGTCCTAAATTACACAAATTACAAAATTCCCATCTACGCATAAAAACAAAATCCAATTGCACGCTGACTGCAGTCCACTCTTTCAAATACTTAGGTATGTTCTCAGACCCTAATCTATCTTTTGGCCTCCACATAGAAAAACTTGCATCTAAACTTTATCCAAAACTAGGTGCCCTGTACAGAAACAAATCCTGCCTTAGCCCTACAGTAAAGGAAAAGATTGTACAGCAAATGCTGATGCCTATCATGGATTATGGGGACGTAGTATATGCACCTACACCGCAAACTCACCTTAATAAACTTAATACATTGTATAAATCGTTTTGCCGCTTTGTGCTACAATGTAACTACAGGACCCACCATTGTGACATGCTAAAAGAACTAAACTGACTGATGCTGGAATCCAGACGCACCCTCCATCTTTCCTGTCTTGTGTTTAAGAGCCTTTCTGGGAAGCTGCCACCCTACCTGAGCAAAATGCTCTCCCCAACTATTCCCACCTCCCATAACCTCCGATCCAGTACCAGCATATTATTTAGCTTGCCTCAATACAAAAAGAAAGCAGCTCGATCCTCCTTTTCCTACAGAGCACTACAGTTATGGAATGACCTCCCTCACACTTTCAAACCTTCCCCAAGCCTAATATCCTTTAAGAGACCCCTCTCTACATATCTCAAAACAGAATGCGCCTGTCATGGTTGATTATATATTTCCTACCTGTTAAATTTTTGCATAAATTGTGTATTATTATTGTTTTTGAATTTTATTGTACCAATGCAATGTTTTGTGGACCCAGGACATACTTGAAAACGAGAGAAATCTCAATGTATCCTTAATGGTAAAATATTTTAGAAATAAATAATTCTCATACACACAGGGGAATTGCAGGTTTCAATGAAGACAGAGCCCACACATCTAGGCGTCCCATATTGCTCTGCAGCCACTACAGAGGGCCACATTTGGGGGAAATACCTGCCTGAATATTTGTGCAGAAAGGCTGAACAAGTGCATGTCACCTGATTCAGACTAACCAATGGGGAAGGAAAATTTACAATCATAGAGAGGTTGTTCATCTTGCTCCTATGTGGCTGCATTCTCGGCTTCTGCTGATTTCAAACAGCCAGAAAGGATATGGTTGAAATGGGGGTAGGGGAGCAGCCACAGCCTTTAGCCTGGTGTCTAGTGAAATATTTGGCCATCATTTTAATAACTCCAAGTGATATTTGCTGCTTTGTGCCCTCCTTCCAAACACCCATGACTACATATAGCTATTGTTACTTGCACACTGCCACTCATGAGTGTGCCACTGGTGTTATGTGATAAAACCCCAAAATATTCTTTAAAGATCGAGACAGAGCATACAATTTTAAACAAATTTCCAATTTACTTCTAGTATAAAATTTGCTTCATTCTTTTAGTTTCATTTGTTGATTGAACAGCAATGCACTACTGGTAGTTAGCTGAGCACATCAGCTGAGTCAAAGACAACAGGCACAATCAGCTGCTAGCTCCCAGTAGTGCTCTGCTGCCCCTGAGCCTACCTAGGTATTTTCAACAAAGGATACCTAGAGAATGAACTTTCTGTAAATGTGTAACTACATTAAAGGGATATGAACCCCCCCAAAAAATTATTTCATGATTAAGGAAGAGAATGCAATTTTAAATAACATTCTAATTTACTTCTTTTATCAATTGGTCTTTGTTCATTTAGTATCTTTTGTTGAAAAGCAGGGACGTATGCTTAGGAGCCTGTCCATATCTGGAGCACTATATTGCAGCAGTTTTTCAAGACTGTTATCTATTTGCAAGACCACTAGATGGAGCACTATTCCCTACCATAACTTTGTACCTATATTAAAGGGATATGAAACCCACTATTACCTGCCATATAGTGTTCTAGACACCTACCTAGGTATCTCTTCAACACAGAATATCATGGGAACAAAACCAATTTAATAATAGAAATAAAATGGAAACTTTTTAAAAATGGTGTGCTTAGTCTGAATCACAAAATAAATGTGTTGGGTTTCATATCCAAGTCAAAATTAAACTTTCATGATTCAGATAGAGCATGCCATTTTAAACAACTTTCCAATTTACTTCCATTAACAAAATGTGCACAGTCTTTTTATATTTAAACTTTTTGAGTCACCAGCTCCTATTGAGCATGTGCAAGAATTCACAGAATAAGCATGTATGGATTTGTGATTGGCTGATGGCTCTCACATGGTACGTGTATGCATTTGTGATTGGCTGATGGCTGTCACATGGTACAGGGGGATTGACAATAGACATAACTTTTAAAATTGTCAGAAAAAAAAAGTACTACTCATTTGAAGTTCAGACTATGTGCTATTGCCTTGTATTGCTATTTTGCATTGGTTGATTATGCAAATCTACTGTATTGACTGGTTCTTTAAGACCTTGAGGGGGTGGGGGGCATATGCAGAATCTGTTATTTTGTTGGTACATCACTGATCTAACCAAATGCTCATATGAGTTCAACAAGAGTCATGCTGGGTGGGGAGCATAATATTCATTATTACATATATCTGTGAAGAAGCAGACCTTAGTGCTATTTCAACAGACGAAGGATGAGAATTGCTGGTCACTGTTATATCTCTCTGAGCAAAAATCTATGTCAAATATCTGCATTTCATTTTTTTAAAGGAACATTGTACTCTACACTTTTCTCCTATTTAGGGCTAGATTATGAGTGGAGCGCAATTTAATGCTCCCACTCGAGCTTTAAAAGGGACATTCCGGTCAAAATTTAAATTCACATAGATGAATATCTTTGCATAGAAACAGATTTGCAATATACATGTATTTGCAAAAACGCTTCTAGTAAAATTTGTTTTACTGTTTTAGTGTTACAAAAATTTCTCTGCTCATGCATGTGAAGCATAGCTAGATATTCTCAGTGCACCGGCATTTTAAATACTGCAGCTGCTCAAAGCACCAGTGGGGCTTGTCTTATGTCAGCAATTAAAATATTGAGTCATTACCAGATGGTACAAGCGCCTTAGTGCATACTTAAATACACTTTTGAAGCAGCTATAGCTTTTATTAGAAGCATTTTTACTAATACATGTATATTGTGAAAATGCTTCTATTCATAACTGAAATGCATCCATGTGGATTCCAATCTTGGCTGGAAAGTTCCTTTAACTTTGCTAGACAGAGGCTTTTTGCGAGCGTTGGGTTGTGCTCGTATTACAAGTTGAAAGTAAAAAGTGTGTGCTAACCCGACAGGCACAAAAAAGCTGAACTTCAAATATCGCAAACTCATTAATGTATTCCCCCCAAAGACGTCAATATAGAGCAAAAAGTGGAAAACAAAACCTAGCACCATTATTCACGCGCAAACCCGATCGTGTTTAACCAAGTGCGCTAACCCGACATGAAATATGAATATTTCACATACCAATGTTCTTTACATAGCAGAATATGTTCTGTTTATTCATATTTCTCTCTCTACATATACTGTATATATTGAGTGATCAATTGAACAAGGATTGGGCAAGGGGCAAGACACAAGGCAAGTACTCTTGTAATACTATGATTTATGTATCTCATTGTATCCTTTTGCAAGTGCTGCTGTAACACTGTGTCTTATGTGTTTACTTGGTTCCCACTTTCATAATAGTGCTCAATATCTTCATATTCCTTTTTGCTACCTCTTGTCTCTATAACAAACTACATTACTCACTTACTCCTTCTCCCTCTCCACCTGCACTGTTCATTAGCCCATCTCTCTTATACTCACCTTACTTTTGTACTCATGAACTTTACCTATTCCTAAACACTCTCTCTCCCCCCTGCACTTCAGCCAAACAACAATCTCATTACTGCAAATCTGCTTCTCATCTCATGTCACTCTCCCTCTTGCTCACACTAGCTGCTGGCGACATCTCCCCTAATCCTGGTCCCTCACAACCTCCTAGAATTTCGCATCCTTGTGTGCCTTTCAATAGACTTCATAAACTAAACTCTGGTAACCTTAATCGCATTCCTCTTACATCTAAAAACCCCTCCCCCTTCACTTGTGCACTCTGGAACTCTCGCTCTGTCTGCAACAAGCTCACTTCTATCCATGATCTCTTTATCTCCCACTCTCTTAACCTTCTGGCTCTTACAGAAACCTGGCTCTCTGCTTCAGACACAGCAGCCACTGCTGCACTGTCACATGGGGGTCTCCATTTCAGCCACACTCCTAGGTCTGGCAATAGACAAGGAGGTGGTGTCGGTATTTTACTTTCCTCTTGTTGCACCTTCCAACAAATACAGCCCTTCTCTTCACTCACATTTTCTTCATTTGAAGCACACATGATTCGGTTATTCTCTCCCCTCTCTATACGTGTTGCAGTCATATACTGCCCACCTGGCTCCCCAACTCAATTTTTAGATCACTTTGCTGCCTGGCTTCCTTATTATCTTTCCTCAGACACCCCTGCCCTCATTCTTGGCGACTTTAACATCCCTCTTGACAATCCCACTGCCTCCTCTGCAAAACTACTTCTTCAACTGACTTCCTCTTTTGCCTGTCACAATGGACTGACTCTCCCACTCACAAAGATGGTCATTCCCTTGATCTGATTTTCACCTATCGATGCACTCTTTCAAATTTAACAAACTCCCCTTTTCCTCTCTCTGACCATCATCTCCTAACTTGCAACATCACTTCCCTACCTACAACTCCCCCTCCCTCTACCCCTCACACCAAACTTCACATAAGCACTAAGTCACTAGATCTGCATCAGCTCTCTAGCTCTCTCAAACCTCTCCTCTCATCCATCACCTCCTTTTCCTGCCCTGACCAATCTATCTGCCAGTATAATTCCACCCTTACATCGGTCATTGACACTCTGGCCCCTCCAACCTTAGCTCAGAAACCACACTCTCATCCTCAGCCCTGGCATACCCCTCTGACACGATACCTACGCAGATGCTCCCGTACTGCTGAGCGACATTGGAGGAAATCTCGGAGTTCAGCTGACTTTCTTCACTACAAGTTCATCCTGAACTCCTACTATTCTGCCCTTAAACTTTATAAGCAACAATATTTTTCTAATCTCATCTCTACTCTTTCCTCTAACCCTAAATGTCTGTTCTCCACGTTCAACATTCTTCTCCGCCCACCCCCACCTCCTAACACAACCTCTCTCTCAGCTCAAGATTTTGCAAGCCACTTCAACAACAAAATTGACTCCATCAGAAGTGAAATCAGCTCTCAACATACTTCCAATCTCCCAACCCCTCAAAAGCTCACGATCACCCAAAACCCAAATATCAAAAAATGCAGCTCTTTGCCCCTGTCAATGAGGATTAAGTTTCTGCCCTTATACTGTCCTCCCACCTCACTACCTGTCCCCTCGACCCCATCCACCTCACAGCTACTCCCCTCCCTCTCTTCTACCCTCACCCCCATACTCACACACATTTTCGACCTCTCCCTCAGCACTGGTATATTTCCCTCATCTCTAAAACATGCACTGGTCACACCTATCCTCAAAAAACCTTCCTTCGATCCAACCTCCCCTTCCAATTACCGCCCTATTTCCCTACTCCCTCTTGCCTCAAAGCTCCTCGAAAAGCTAGTTTACGCACGTCTATCCCATTTCCTTACACTAAACTCTCTTCTTGACACACTGCAATCTGGATTTTGTTCCCATCACTCTACAGAGACCGCAATTGTCAAGGTTACCAATGACCTACTTACAGCAAAATCCAAAGGCCACTTCTCTCTGCTTATCCTCCTTGACCTGTCTGCAACCTTTGACACTGATGACCACCCTCTTCTGCTCTAAACCCTCCAATCCTTCGGCATCTGTGACACAGCTCTCTCATGTTTCTCTTCCAATTTGACTAACCGTACATTTAGTGTAGCCTTCTCTGGAGCATCCTCTGCCCCGTTACCACTTTCTGTTGGGGTACCTCAAGGCTCTGTCCTTGGTCCCCTTCTCTTTTCAATCTACACGTCGTCACTAGGTTCCTTAAAAAAGTCCCATGGGTTTCAATACCATTTGTATGCCGTTGACACCCAAATCTACCTCTCTGCACCAGACCTACCTCCTTCCTTACTAACCCGTGTCACTAACTGTCTTTCTCACATCTCATCTTGGATGTCCTCTCACTACCTTAAGCTAAATCTCTCCAAAACTGAACTCCTTATTTTTTCCCCTTCTTCCAATGTCTCCACCCCCAAAATTTCTATAACTGTTGATAATTCCATCATTACCCCTACCCCGCATGCCTGATGTCTTGGGGTCACACTTCACTCAGATCTTTCCTTCACTCCTCACATTCAGTCCTTGGCTAAAGCCTGCCGCTTCCACCTTAAAAACATCGCTAAAATTAGACATTTCCTTACACAAGATACAACCAAGATTTTAATCCACTCTCTCATCCTCTCCCGCCTCGACTACTGCAACTCCGTCCTCTCTGGTCTACCTAGCTGCCGCATAGCTCCTTTACAATCCATTATGAATGCCTCTGCCAGGCTCATCTTCCTTACTCGTCGCTCTTCATCTGCTGCACCTCTCTGCCAATCCCTTCACTGGCTTCCTCTTGCCTCTAGGATTAAACATAAAATCCTCACCCTGACATATAAAGCTCTCAACTGCACTGCTGTAGGGACATCTCAGAACCTGTCTCTAGATACTCTCCCTCCCGTCCCCTTCGATCAGCTCAGGATCTCCTCCTCTCCTCCTCTCTTGTTACTTCCTCACATTCCCGTTACAGGACTTCTCCAGACTTGCCCCCATCTTGTGGAATTCCCTGCCTCGCTCCATAAGACTCTCCCCTAGTTTTAATAGCTTCAAGCACTCCCTAAAAACTCTACTATTCAGGGATGCATACAACCAACACTAACCTTTCCTAACTCCACTGCTTTCCCCTTGAACCCCTTAGAGTGTAAGCCTATGGGCCCAGCTGTTTACAGATCGCTTCATAAGAGCCGACTACAACAGTGAAACTCTCGGCAGGGCCCTCTACCCACTTGACCCCTACAAAAGCTATCCTGTACATCGACTATGTTTACAGCGCTGCGGAATCTGTTGGCGCTCTACAAATACCTGATAATAATAATAATAATCCCCTAAATCCTGCTTTTATGGGTTTCTCACTTACTCCTGAGTGAGAGAGGGTGTGTGGTGTCTTGAAAAGGGTTGTGATAACAGTGCCTTCAGAACAGATGTCCTCATGTGCATGTGAATAAAAAGCAGATATGCCCCATAAATAGTACAAAGTAGATGGACAAAAAACAAGCGATAATTAACAGCTCACTCACCTGTATAAACCACAGGGAAAAGTGGTCAACGCTGTAGTATTTCTCTCCCAGCAGGTGTTGTTCTGTTGTCATCTGAAGTGTGAATGTTCTTTTTTCCTAGAGATCTGCTTCCCAGAGAGATATAGGATACCCCCTGGTATTATGTATTATTCGACAGAGAGTGGTGTGAGGGAATATTCCTGATTTAGTCTAGAGCTACTTTAGAGACTATGGAGAGTGAGTACTATTTGTAAGGTGGGTAGCTTTGAACTGCATAAAAGTAAAGACATCCAGGAAGAGACCGGGAAGGTCAATGCGGAGCCGACAAGCCAGGGGTCAAACCAAACAGTCACAGAAAGCAGAATCAGAATCCAGAAGAGTAGTCAGGGAAATCCAAGGTCAGAACCAACCAGGCAACAAATAAGATGAAATCAGCAGGCAGAAGAATAGTCAAAGGAGGTCCAGGTCACAAGCCAAAGTTCGATATACAAATATATAGCACAAAACACACCCAGAGATAAACTCAATACAAGGGACATAGATATATACAGATACCTATAGGATTATATTTTTAAATATGTTTAGAACATATTCCCCTATGTGAAGAACATTGAAATGTAAAATATTTACAGTAAATACACAGTATAACACTATTAAATATGAATATTGCATAAATATTATTTTTCGTGTTTTCAGCTACTTGACTGCAAAGGGCTCCAATGCAATATATATAGTTGCTGGCACTGTGTTCTGGTTTTGTCAAGAAAGCCCAATAAAAGGGCCTTTAAAAGAATCCCTCTAGGAGGTGCTGCCTCTCCCTATGTACTTGTATATATTACAATTTGAAAAATAAGAAGAAAGGAAAGGAAAAGGGGAATGGGAGTTATAGGCGCACAATCTTTTACTCTGTTTGTCAGTATAAAACTAAGGTTTATTACTTATGTTTTAAAGCATATATATGTGAGTTCCAGCTCAGACACATTTACTCTGGATAGCCGGATATTAAGCCAACAATTCAGGGGAATAGAAAATAATTTGAAATTAAACCATAAACTATGGCTAATTGGAAACAGTCAGTTCGTCAGATGAATAAGCCATAGCAATAACAGCATGAAACGAACAAATAGACACAAACAAGACGTCCCTTTACAGCATGTCCCCCAAGTATTCCCGGCCGATAAACAGGAACCTTGGCATCAGTGTGGGGGGCATAAGAACTGTGGGATCAGAGAACAATAACACAGCACACAGACGCGTTTCGGCCCATAAACTGACCTTTTTCAATGTGGTACGTATAAAGTACAATACTTTATACGTACCACATTAAAGAAGGCCAGTTTATGGGCCGAAACACATCTGTGTGCTGTGTAATTAATTTTATACTGCACAAGGCAGTTTTTTGGGCCTTGAGTTGGAGACTGCGGGGTGTTAGAAAAAAAAACAGAACTGAAAAGTGTCTTTACATTTGTGGTCTATGAGAACTGTGTGTCCCCTGTAAATATATATATGTATATGCTTATATACATATATATTTTTGTGTTAATATGTGTATATACACATATTAACATATAAATATATATGTATATATTCATATACATATATATTTTTATTTCCGCCCATCGTTGCGCGACATACCCCCTTCGCTGTGCTAGTTATCATGCCGTGTGTCTCACAGCATGAGAACAAGGCTCCTATTAGAGCGTATGGAAGCGTGCTCTCGTGAGCGCAATGCTTCCGTGCAATGCGATTGTGAGGTTGTGTTTGCATTGCACCTCACTTGTAATACAAGCGCACATCTGCGTGCGCGGGTATTACAAAATGGAGCGCAAATATCGCTTTCGTGGAAGCGATATTTTGCACTCCATTTGAAATCTGGCCATAAATGGTTGTGCTAATTGAACACCCAGTCATATTTAACATTTCAATACCTAACTATTAGGCTGTGTATTTAGACATAGAGAACATTAGCAGGTATGTGAAAGACACAAATGAGCTAAAAGAGACTGCTCCCAGGTGGTTACCAGCCAAAGAACAAGCCACTGAGAAGTTGTTCATTTCTGGTTGTGCGCTTCTCTCTCTTTGTATACATGTCCTGGAGAACAACAGGCAATAGAGCAAAACCTGCTATTTTAGATACAAAAATAAATATGAAGGAACAATTTTGTATACATTTAATACTCTATAGTAGTATAACAAGTCATTTGGAACACAAATGTTAATGTACAGTGTACCTTAGAGCAGGGTGAAGGTTGTATTCGTTTTCAGGAGAACTAAGGTCTGATTTCATAATGCTTTAAAACAGTTTGCAATTAAACATCTTGCAGTACAGAATTTACAAAGGACATTATGTTATAGATAAATAGAGAAACATTTCATTATCATCCAGTTCCATGTAAAATTAGGAATACTGCGTACCCTCACCTAATGGCTACCAACCAGAGGTAGGGCACATTCTGCATGCACACCTTGGCTCCTAAACTACCAGGCACAATTAAACAGAAACTATAAACTCTCTACTAAGTACCCAAGGAAAATATTTTATAATGTGACAAAGAAGATTAGATTTCCAAGATTAGATTTCACACGACCATACATGCACACATGTACACGGTAGCTCATTATACATCTGCTATGACTAATCAGTCACTGAATATCCCTGTCTCACCTGTGCTTGTGATCCTATTCTGAAAGGCCAATTAACTTTTATTTGGAAGTCTTAGTCCAGTTCAGCAACATTTCACAATATTTTTGTAGTTGTGATTTAAATGTTTTGTTTTCTATTACATTTTACCAGTTATTAAATATTATGTTTTGTTTTTTTAATAAACATTTATGCGTAGCATCAGGAATTAGTGCATGGAGTATTACAGCACATCAAAAATTAGAGGTAAAATATAGGGACATTACAGTATATTTTAATTTATGCAAAAAAATATGTCAGCAATTAAGCACTGTCATTTAGCAATAATTAAAAGGTTTGGCAAGTCAAGAGCAAGCCAGGAATACATCTTTTGAATAGTGGGTCTCCTTTTCTGTGACCAGTTAAAGGGACAGTCTACTTGATTTTTTTTACTGTTTAAAAAATAGATAACTCTTTATTACCCATTCCCCAGCTTTGCACAACCAACATGGTTATATTAATATACTTTATAACCAAGAGGCCACCTCTTATCTAAGTGCATTTTATAAGCTTTTCCCAGCCAGACAATGCTAGTCCATGTGGACCATATACTGTAGATAACATTGTGTTCACATCCTGTGGAGTTATGCAGGGACCACTAATTGGCTAAATGCAAGTTTGTAAAAAGCACTGAGAAAAGGGGCAGTCTGCAGAGGTTTAGATACAAGGTAATCACAGAGGTAAAAAATATATTAATATAACAGTGTTGGTTATGCAAAACTGGGGAACGGGTAAAAATGGGATTATCTATCTTTTTAAAATTTTCAAGTAGACTGTGCCTTTAAGAATAGAAGTAAAAATGTGTGCTCTCATATAAGCAATCCCTATGTAGCATGTTACAGGGTTCTGTCATCAGAGGGGTTTTAGGGTTGCCATCTGTCCCTTAAAATACAGAACACTTATAAGTTACACATGCTGCAGGGTGTGCAGGGAGGAATATGTATAATGCTGTCCAGAAACACAATACATGTTCCTCCCTGCACACCCTGTAGCATGTGTAACTCATAATTGTCCAGGAAAACATGACTGAGGTGGCAACCCTAGTTTTCACAGCAAAACAACTGATTGTATATAGTTATAAGGAATACACTTTAACAGCCCTTTTCACAAGGACCCTGCTAACACCCAGAGCGGATATTTATTGTTTAGCATTTTTTCAGCAATACCATAAAAGCAAACTAAACAGACTGTGTAGCTTGGAATTTTTAAGTATTAGCTCAAAGTCCTGACATACTCTCTATATAGGGATATCAGCAGGATATAAACTGTTGCAAACATTTGCTTCTGCTCTACTGCAATGATAGTTAGAAGTCAGGATTGTTATGCAAAAGGTTTCATTTAAAAGGGAAATAAAGAGGCAAGTTATTAAATACTATGATGTGCTAGAGCACTTTATTAATGCTTTATTGCTTGCACATATCTACATTTATGTGTTTAAAAGGACAGTAAAGACCTTGAGATTTTAAAATGAATATTTGCAATATTCTTTATTTATTTTGCTAAATTTTTCTTTAAAGGGACAGTCTAGTCAATATTAAACTTTCATAATTCAGATAGGGCATGCAATTTTAAACAACTTTCTAATTCACTTTTATCATCAAATGTTCTTTGTTCTCTTGGTATTCTTAGTTGAAGGCTAAACCTAGGTAGGCTCATATGTTAATGTCTAAGCCCTTGAAGGCCACCTCTTATCTCAATGCATCTGACAGTTTTTCACAGCTCAAGGGTGTTAGTTCATGTGTGCAATATGATAACATTGTGCTCAGTCGTGTGGAATTATTTATGAGTCAACACTGATTGGCTAAAATGCAAGTCTGTCATAAGAACTAAAATAAGGGGGCAGTCTCCAGAGACTTAGATACAAGGTAATCACTGAGGTAAAAAGTGTATTATTATAACTGTGTTGGCTGTGTAAATCTGGGAAATTGGTAATAAAGAAGGGATCTTTTATCTTTTTAAACAATAATAGTTCTGCAGTAGACTTACAGATTACACCACAGACACATGGAAACTAAGAAAAGCAATAAGTGAGAACTGGAGGGTATTACAAATAGATGAAAGGCTGCCACCCTAGGTAAAAGAAGAACCTATCTTTTCATATAGGAAAGGCAGAAGTTTGAAAGATATGCTAATTGAATCAGACCCAATTGGGAAATATGAGAAGTCTAAAACTAATTTCCTACAATGAAAACCTGGGGTCTATAAATGTCATGGATGTGTGACCTGTGATAACTGAATTTTGGGGACACATTCACACATAGCCACACGGGTAAGAAATACAGAATTAAATTGTGAGTCAAAGTTCATCGTGTACATGATTAAATGCCAATGTGGGGATGTCTACATTGGTAAGACAGAATGTGCTCTGAAAGATAGGTTAGCTGTACACAGATCGAGTATTAGACAGGCCATTGAGAAGGGTGAAACAGATCAGCCAGTTGCCAAGCATTTATTGGAGAGAGGCCATCCTGTATCTAGTCTAAGATGTTAACCCATCGATCATATACCATTACCTAAGAAAGGAGGGGATAGAAAAAAGACAATATTTCAAAGAGAGGCTAAATGGATATATGAGTTGGACACAGTAAACCCTAGGGTTTAAATACCTATCTGTCATTGTCATGCTTCTTATAAGATACAGGTTGATATAGATGAGTGAATATGGAATCAGACTTTATGCTGATATCTATGGTGTTTGCGCTGTATATATTTTAATTTTTGTTTACCACATTCCACTACTAATGTTTGGATGATTTGCATGTCTTTTGTAGCCAGAATATATAATAGTGAAGAACAAAGAAGCAAATTCTGTAAATGTCTGTGAAAGATTCATGTACATTCTATATGGCAGAGGGACTATGCATCCTGGGAAATGGGAGTGGTCTGTGAGTATTATGGTATATAAAGGTGGTATTTAGTGATGTTGCGAACATAAAAATTTGTGGCCGCAAATGTTCGCGAACGGGCGAACCGGGCGAACCGCCATAGACTTCAATAGGCAGGCAAATTTTAAAACCCACAAGGACTCTTTCTGGCCACAATAGTGATGGAAAAGTTGTTTCAAGGGGACTAACACCTGGACTGTGGCATGCCGGAGGGGGATCCATGGCAAAACTCCCATGGAAAATTACATAGTTGATGCAGAGTCTGGTTTTAATCCATAAAGGGCATAAATCACCTAACATTCCTAAATTGTTTGGAATAACGTGCTTTAAAACATCAGGTATGATGTTGTATTGATCAGGTAGTGTAAGGGTTACACCCGCTTCACAGTGCGCAGTGTAGGTGATATACCTGCCCTGACCATGCTTTGCAGACCAGGTATCAGTGGTCAGATGGACCCTTGCCCCAACACTGTGTGCCAGACATGCCATTATAGCAGACTTATATGGCTTTGGCATTGATTTTGGTAATTAGAAGGCTGCTAAATGACACTGCGCACCACACGTGTTTTATGCCCAGCAGTGAAGGGGTTAATTAGGGAGCCTGTAGGGAGCTTGTAGAGTTAATTTTAGCTTAAGTGTAGTGTAGTAGACAACCCAAAGTATTGATCTAGGCCCATTTTGGTATATTTAATGCCACCATTTCACCGCCAAATGCGATCAAATAAAAAAAAAATTGTTCACTTTTTCACAAACTTTAGGTTTCTCACAGAAATTATTTACAAATAACTTATGCAATTATGGCATAAATGGTTGTAAATGCTTCTCTGGGATCCCCTTTGTTCAGAAATAGCAGACTTATATGGCTTTGGCGTTGCTTTTTGGTAATTAGAAGGGTGCTAAATGCCACTGCGCACCACACGTGTTTTATGCCCAGCAGTGAAGGGGGTAATTAGGGAGCATGTAGGGAGCTTGTAGAGTTAATTTTAGCTTAAGTGTAGTGTAGTAGACAACCCAAAGTATTGATCTAGGCCCATTTTGGTATATTTCATGCCACCATTTCACCGCCAAATGCGATCAAATAAAAAAAAATTGTTCACTTTTTCACAAAATTTAGGTTTCTCACAGAAATTATTTACAAACAACTTATGCAATTATGGCATAAATGGTTGTAAATGCTACATAGTAGATAATGTTGTAATAGTGTGGCATACAAGAAGATAGGGATACATGTCAAAACATAAAAATAAAGTAAAAACAAAAATAAAACAGGAGGATGATTCCTGAGGTGTATGTAGATAAAAGTGCATGTGTTAACAATTGCAAAAAGTTGGCGACCTGCAAACTACAGGGTTGAAGTTGTGAGTACTGCATAACCAGAAAAAGTTATTGTAAGCAATCCACTAAAGGAGGCCCAGAGAACAAGGTCACTTGGGACAGCGTATATTAACACACAAGTGTGTGTAATATACAGAGATGTGGACAACGAGTGTCTTAACACGGTTTATAGGGAACTGTATTGTCTGGTCATAGCATAAACAGAGATGCATAGTACAAATACATGTCACGGAATCAAGCAATGCTAAAAAAAAGAAAAAATTGCGATATGCAAGAGAAAAGAAAGTTGTGTGTTAGGAGATTAACTTTTGTTACCCTGATGAATGGCCACACTGTACCTAAAAGTAAGACACATATAGGTCTGTTGTCAATATGCAAACATATTAAACACTTCCCCCTAAGTGTGACTAGTAAACTCGTACCCGGTGCCGTGTTTTGTAATAAGCAAAAAGATAAAATAGACAAGGGGCATCTATACAGTAGTAAATAGCTAAAGAGTGAGTTCCAATTAGTTAAAATAGAGCCATATGTGCCCCGTAGATAAAATGTGTTGCTCAGGCTGTATGGGAGTATGCGGGTTGGATCGGGTGGCAAGGTAGCGAGGGAATCCCGGTGGAATCACTTACCCCAGTGGTGTGCAGTGTGCTGCAGTCAGCGATGTGTACAGAAGGTGTTTCAGGACCGCCTTTATATACCCAGGGCCAATCTGCCTAAGTGACGGCATACAGTGGGCGGTTACGGTTGCCGTAGTCATGGTAACCAAAATTGCGCGTGCAATTTCTGTCTGAGGACTGGATTCTTATTTGCTTATCAGTTGAAGAAGAAGGCAGCTACGTAACGGTGGGGGGAGTTCGGCTGCCATATTTACCGGTTATTAGAGAGGTTAGCGACGCTGATTAGGACAGAAGCAAGGCAGCAAGGCAGGAGGGGTATAGTGCAGGCGGATCTTCGTTTTTTTATTTTCAATATCCAATCATGTTAAATGAAGTGTTGACTGTCCCTTTAAACATGATATAAAACTGCCTTTAGCTTACATGTATAAACTGTATTATGAAATGTAAATAATGTCTACATGACATAAGATATTGTTGTTTACAATTAGTTCCATCCCTTCTCCAAACTGACCCATTTTAATGATGCAAATATTCCACAACACAAACCTTTTCTGGTCCCAAGCAGTTTGGATAAAGGTTTTTTTTATACCTGTAGTTATTTATCAGAAAGTGTGATACAGAAAGCAATGCAATGACAATCTCTACAGAATTACAAGGTTATACTTCTACTCCTACACAAAAAGCATTTCCGTAATTACTGCACAGTTATTGTTCGTTTTTTAATACAAATTCTATTAAATTAATTTTCTCTCCAGACTCTAGCATGCACCCTTGCCACGCTTGTCATATCTCCTGCACATGTAACAAATCACCCCACCTTTTAGTGGCAGGAGAAAAGAAATCACTTACTATTTTTAATCGGCTGGTGAAATGAAAAATAAGGAAAGGGATATAACCTGTTCATTGAGACAATAAATGTGCAACTAATTGCACTTTATCAGTCATTGTGGGCTTATTAATAACTCTGAAGCCATCTAAATATAGTTAGTTCCAAGCTGTCTTTTTCCTGGATCTGGTTCCTGCCATTGGAAACATATTAAGCTTCATATAATCAGCTGTTTGGTGACAGTAAGGGACTCTGGGAGGTTTGATCACTTTCACTGGTGACAGGTAGCGCAGACCTTCAGCAATGGCTCTGGCCAAGAGCATGAGAGATGTTTATCCATCTGCTAACAGGTTCAGTACCGCTGGCTGTGCCAATGTGCCAACATAAGTGACATTGTCACTGTGCCAGCACATAACAATATGCTAAAAAGTCACACTGTTCTTACCTGGAGGTAGATGAGTGATATATAAAAATGATTACTACCAATAAATAACAAATACACTGTAAAGTGGTAATTGTAGGAACAATATGTTGTGGACCAATGCGTTTTTTTTTATGATGGTTTAATGTATAACCTATTTAAGCATTAATACACAGTTTGTGATGGTAGCAAGTCACTAATTAAAGGAACATTGCATACAGTAGAATTGCATAATCAACAAAATGCATAATAAAAAGACAATGCAAAGGCACTTATTCTGAATTTTAAATGAGTAGTAGATTTGTTTCTGACACATTTCAGAGATAGTTCTATTTTCCTTCCCTCTGCATCATGTGACAGACATTAACCAATCACAAAATGCATAGATGTATATACTTTCAGTAGGAGCTGGTGCCTCAAAAAGTGTGTATATAAAAAGATTGCGCACCTTTTAATAATATAAGTGAATTGGAAAGTTGTTTAAAACTGGGTGCTCTATCTGTATCATGTTTAATTTTGACTTTAGTGTTTCCTTTAAAAAAAATAAAATCCAAATACTTCTATCAGATTAAAGTATTTTTCCTTTCTCTTAGTCTTCTATTTGAAACTTGGCCCCTTTCCATGAGGGCCGGGCACTGAGGTAGGTGTGTTCAGGTGCCCTGAGCAAAGCTATGCAACTCACCCCCTTCTATTTTCTCCCATACAACACCTCATTTTCCCACTTCCTCACACTCTCTTTACTCCACTCTCTCCTAGCTGCCCACCCTTGATCTCTTCCTAGTGTCCCTTTCTTCAGTCCCTCATAATGACTTTTATTTCTCTTCTTCACTCTCATTCTGTGATCTCTCTCACCTAAATCTTTCATATCCACTAATTTTACTCTTCTCACCCACTTACCTGCTTCTCCTCATCTCTACTATCCCCTTTTCCATGCTCTCTCTCTCTTTCTGTCCTAAGGAGATCTCAGAAGTGTCATCAGTACGTTTAGAAAAGCAAATGTTAGCTTGAGATCTGTTACCTGGCTATGTAGTGTTTTAGATGCTGAGGAGAGACACCTACATACAATTTAGGGTCAGATTATAAGTGGATCAATATTTAACGCTCTCACTTGAGCCTTAACTCTGCTAGAAGTAAGATTTTTGCACGCGTCGGGTAGTGCTCGTATTACAAGTTTAAAGTAAAATGCACATAAAAAGCCGAACTTATAATATTGCGCACACAATAACTTATTCCCCAATGGAAGTCAATAGAGAAAAAAAAATGGTGAAAAAACACCCTACTCATGCCCAGACCCAATCACATATTCTCAAGTACGTTAACCCTACATGTAAATAAGAATATCTCACATTCCAATGTTCTTCACATAGAAAAACATGTTCTATGTATTCATAAGTACACATTTCCACATATATATGATGGTATTTTGCACAAATATAAATTTATATATATATATATATATATATATATATATATATATATATATATATATATATGAACAAACGAAAAAAAAGGGGAGTAGGTAGTTGCGCCAAAATTAGAGAAGAAGTTGTTATGCAGTAAAATGCTCTATGAAAAAGTCCAATGTATGCTGCTATTAGTGGTGTCTCATTCCTCCTTATTTAGACTGAAAGTGGAAAAATGGTAAACAGGGTTTGTTCTAATAGCGCTTGCAGAAGATGTTCCTCATAAGCATGTGAAGGGGAAAAATAAGATAGGAAAATCCCCAAAATGAGTGATGAATAAATAAGATCAAAATGAATGATAATAAATGCTCACCTGTTGGATCACAGGGACCAGCAATCAGCGACGAGTGAATACTAGTGGTGTGTGTAGACACCAAACAGGAACACCACATATGATGGAGAGAGGAGTAAATACACCGAATGCAGAAGTCTTCTCACTGCAGTCCAGAACGTTCTGTGGACATTGGACTTATCATTCATTTTGATCTTATTTATTCATCACTCATTTTGGGGATTTTCCTATCTTGTTTTTCCCCTTCACATGCTTATGAGGAACATCTTCTGCAAGTGCTATTAGAACAAACCCTGTTTACCATATATATATATGTATATACTGTATATGTATATATATATATATATATATATATATATATATATATATATATATATACACAGTATATGCATAATATATAGGTAGAGATATATGCAGATATATATAGGAATATGTATTTTTAAATACATAAAACATATTCTGCTATGTGCAGAACATTGGAATGTCAAATATTTACAGTAACTACACAGTATAACTATAAATAAAGTTTTATAAATATGATTTTGCATGTTTTCATCTACTTAACTGCAAAGGGCTCTAATGCACTTTTATATAAGTCTATACATACAGTAGATGTTTATGTGTTTATATGTGTATATATGTCTGTAAATACATATATATACTACATACATATATAAATACATATGTACAAGCAAATATACATATTTATACATGTATATGTATTTATCTCTATTTTAAAGCCCTTTGCCTGCCTTTTTTCTTCTTCTAACACATGAGACCTCATATCTTTGAGCCCTTATAACTTTTTTGGGCAATACTATTTTGAATAATTTTTATTAGATAGTGTTATTATGAGTGCAACTGTAATATATTTTTGATGTGCTTTGTGACACTTTTTTTGTGAAACAGTTAACCAAAGCTCTGAGGTCGTGCTATCCTGATGAGCATTAAGCTCAATTGCACTCAAGCGATAACGTTTACTTTCAACTAGTAATACGAGCGAAAAACCCGATGATCGCAAACAGCCGCGATAAACCTGATATCGCTCACGCATAACTGTTAGCGCTCCACTAGTAAGCCAGACCATAATGTTTAAAAAAGCCCACAAAGATTTAATGTGATTTCTCTCCACGCTGGCAAGTTTTTTATTATCAGGCCCTCTGTAACTTCCTCATAGCTCTCCTCTCCTCTATTACCCATTAATATCTTCATGCTGGTCTAAACTTTCCTCCCCATTCCACCTTCCCAGTTCCCTCACTACCAATCTCACAATTTATGCTTCCCCAACATTGTTGTGAACAATAACTAGCACACATAGGTGTATACTGATGATCAGTAACTATAAACAGTACTTAGTTCTTAGTGGTAATTAAAGACATTTGTCAATGGTGTTTTGCAGAGACACTGTCAGTATAATAAATGTAAACTATAATAAAATATCAATTCCTCTTCTTTTGTTAATAAATTTGTTCTGGGTACCACACCTTCATCTATCAACATTGTAAGCTCGCTGCCTCGGAGTTACACTTTACTCAAATCTATCCTTCGTCCCCCACATCCAATCGCTTTCTACATCCTGCCGCAACTATCTACGCAATATTTCCAAGATTCATCCTTTTCTGAGCTCTAAAACCACAAAGCAAATAATCCATTCCTTTGTTATTTCCCGACTTAACTACTGCAATAACCTACTCGCTGACCTTCCTTTTTCCCGCCTCTCCCCCCTTCAATCCATCCTAAATGCCTCTGGCAGGCTAATCCACCTTTCACGTCGCTCTGTATCTGCTGCACCTCTCTACGAGTCACTTCATTGGCTCCCCATTCACAGCAGAATAAAATTCAAAATTCTTACCCTTACATACAAAGCTCTCACCAACGCCGCTCCCCTCTACCTATCCTCTCTAATACACAAGTATACTCCAGCCCGCCCACTAAGATCCAACAATGACCTGCTCCTTGCATCCGCGACTATCACCTCTTCTCATGCTAGACTGCAGGACTTCTGTTGTGCAGCACCTACCCTCTGGAACACTCTCCCTTGTGCTGTCAGGCTTTGCCCTAATCTTTCTTCCTTTAAATGCTCCCTGAAAACTTTTCTGTTCAGAGAAGCCGACCACCCAACTCAATAATAAATAAATTTCACTTACCTAACATTTCCCTTATCTAACTCTGTATTAACATCTTTCTCAATCTTGCAGTCCTCACCTCCTGTTTCTCAACCTCCTACCCTTCTAGATTGTAAGTTCCCACGGGAATAGGGCCCTCAATTCCTCCTGTGTGCGTTTGTAAATGTTGTCCTGTCTCCTACATATCATTGTTTTATTGAAATTAATTGTATCCATGGACAGCGCTGCAAAATATGTTGGTGCTTCATAAATAAGGATAATAATAATAATTCCTAGTGAAAATCCCATAATAGGAGTCAGAGCCAAAGATTTGGAATTCACATGTGCAGGGGAGCATATGTATATATGCTCTGCAAACCCATGCACAGTAAAAGTTCTCACTGATATAGAAATACCTTTTTTGCTAGGAGCATTGGAGAATTTTTTGCTAATATAATACAAATGTACCGCAAAAGTTTGCTATTCAAAACTATTATGTATCTTTAATTACATTTTTAGGCAACATATAGCAACAATCACTATTGTCACATCAGGCAAAAAAGTCGCTTGCTGGCAAACATTTTATAACCTCTTATCTGGAGAGGAAATTTGACTGTGCAAATGGAATATAAGTACAATACAAGTATGAATGTTGCGCCCGTATTTAGCCTTATACAGCAGTTTCTGCGTGAGCTTTCAGGCTTGCTGGAAACAAGCATTAAGAAGCAGCGATCTGAAGACACCCGATTGGCCGCGAAACTGCAGGGGGCGGCATTGCACAAGCATTTCACAAGGAATGCTTGTGCAATGATAAATGACAACAGTGTATGCTACAGCTGATCATGTCCGCCTCAACATGATAAATCGGCCCCTATGATTTGAGTTTGCTCTGAAAAAAATACAATGATAATTTTATACAGTTTTGCTCTTGTCAAATATCAGCAAATAATAACTACCAATGGCAGGAGAGTTTCTTGTTTTGAATATAAGCTGCACAAAATGTAAAATGGTGGCACATTTTCACCAAAAGAGTAAATCAAATGGATGCTTATGATTGGATATAAAGGGCAAAGTTAAAGGGACAGTCTACTTGAAAATTGTTATTGTTTAAAAAGATAGATATTCCCTTTATTATACATTGCCCAGTTTTGCATAACCAACACTGTTATATTAACCCCTTAAGGAACAGGCATTTCAGACAAAAACTTCCCCAAAAGACCAGAGCATTTTTGCTAAATAGAGCCTTTTTAAAATTTACTTAGCAAAACTATATATATTTTTTTAGTAGACAACTCAAATGATCTATGCCCATTTTGGTATATTTCATGCCACCATTTCACTACCAAATGCTTCTCTGGGATCCCCTTCGTTCAGAAATAGCAGACATATTTGGCTTTGTCAATGCTTTTTGGTAATTAGAAGGCCGCTAAGTGCAGCAGCGCACCACACTTGTATTATGCCCAGCAGTAAATGGATTAATTAGGTAGCTTGTAGGGTTAATTTTAGCTTTAGTGTGTAGATTACCCTCCCACCTGACACATCCCACCCTCTGATCCCTCCCTGAACCCTCTCAAACAGCTCTCCCCCTCCCCCACCCCCAATTGGTTACCCCCATCTTAAGTACTGGCAGAAAGTCTGCCAGTATACAAATAAAAGGTTTTTTGTTTTTTGTTTTTAAATAATTTTTTAATATATTTTGTGCAGGGTAGTATCCCCTCTTACCTCCCCGCCTCCCTGATTCCCCCAAACAGCTCTCTAACCCTCCCCCTCTACCTATTTGCCGCCATCTTAGGTACTGGCAGCTGTCTGCCAGTACCCAGTTTGCTGAAAATAAGGCAAAAAACAAACAAACTATTTTTTTCTGTAGTGTAACTGCCCCCCCTCAATACCCTACCAACTCCCCCTCTCAGATGCCTTTCCGTCAACGGATCCCACATAGGATCCCCCTCATTGCCCCTCCTCCCTCCTTCCCCCTCAATGACGCAGCTTCTTTTTATTTTTTTATTCCCTGTAGCGTGGCCAAGCGGTCCCACCCACTCCCGCCCTCCTCCTGCCTCCAACAGCGATGGGCCGCCCACCCGCCTCCCTCCTTTATCTCCCACCCACCAACGATTGGCACCACCGCTGTCCAATGCAGAGAGGGCCTCTCTGCATCACTAACTCTGCAAATCTATTTCTGCAGTGCCCCACTCGTATTTTTAGCGAGATAGGGGCAGAGAGAAGGGGTTAATATACATTTTACCTCTACGATTACCTGTATTTAAGCCCCTGCAGAAGGCTTCTTTCTCAGTGCTTTTTAAAAAACTTGCATTTTAGCCAATTAGTAGTAAATTGCTTTTCCTGAGCCAACCTAGGGTTTACCTGTTTAAAATGGCATGCTATTTCTTTCCCTTTAATGCAAATTGCACATTAATAGGAGAACATTAAAGTTTAAAAAGCTAAAAAAAAAGTTAAGTTAAAACAGCTTCGTGTGTTTTGAAGAGAGAAGAATGTGGAGATTAAACAAATAAATATTACACAAGCCGAAAACTACAGCTAATAAAGCGTAGGCAGAAATACTGGTAACCTTGACATACATAAATCTTTTATTTCTTTGTGATAAACCAATATAGTCCAGGGACATTTTAGTAATAATAAATATAATTATAATTCAGTCCTTATTTTTACTAAAATTGAATTAATTTTGTAACAGATTTATCTGCTTGTGTTATGAAAAATAAATAGCTTTAAGAAACTGGTGGGACAGTCAAGTCCAAAAAAAAACTTTCATGATTTAAATAGGGCATGCAATTTTAAACAACTTTCCAATTTACTTTTATCACCAATTTTGCTTTGTTCTCTTGGTATTCTTAGTTGAAAGCTAAACCTAGGAGGTTCATATGCTAATTTCTTAGACCTTGAAGGCCGTCTCTAAGCTGAATGCATTTTGACCACTAGATGGCGTTAGTTCATGTGTTTCATATAGATAACATTGAGCTTGTGCATGTGAATTTACCTAGGAGTGAGCACTGATTGGCTAAAATGCAAGTCTGTCAAAAGAACTGAAATAAGGGGGCTTTGTTCAGATGTTTAGATACAAGGTAATTACAGAGGTAAAACAGGTATTATTATAACTGTGTTGGTTATGCAAAATTGGGGAATGGGTAATAAAAGGATTATCTATTTTTTAAAGCAACACAAATTCTGTTGTTGACTGTCCCTCTAAAGGCACAGGAAGCCCAAACATTTTCTTTCATGATTCAGATAGAGCATACCATTTTAAACAACTTTCCAATTCAGTTCTATTATCTAATTTGCTTCATTCTCTTGGTATTCTTTGTTGAACGAGCAGTGATGCACTACTGGAAGCAAACCAAAAGCCAATAAAAAGAGGTGTAAATGTGCAGCCATCAATCAACAGCTTCTGAGCCTACCTATGTATGCTTTTCAATAAAGGATACAAAGAGAATTAAACAGATTAGATAATAGAAGTAAATTGGAAAGTTGTTTCAAATTACATGCTCTATCTAAATCATGAAATAAAAAGTTTGGGTTTCGTGTCCCTTTAATGTATATAAATGTGTTAAGTACAGAAACGTTACATTTATCTTATCTGCTCTGCCCATATTAACAGAGATAAACAATAAATGAGTAATGAATGCCGATGAATAAACAATGGATGATGTACTACTCATTATATACTTTGCATGTTTGTGATGTAAAATATATCAATAAAGTTTGCTTGTTCTATTCCCATCAGAGAAGCTGGAGTGTCTCCATAATAAAGGGCGGTAAAGACCAAACTTTTTCTTTGATAATTCAGAAACAGCTTTCCAATTTACTTTTATTATCTAATTTGCTTAAGTATCCTTTGTTGAAAAGCATACCTAGGTAAGCTAAGTAGCAGCAATGGACTTTGAGAGCATAGCTGCTGATTGGTGGCTGCAGATATATGCATCTTGTTATTGGTTCACCCAGTGTGTTTAGCTAGCTCCCAGTAGTGCATTGATGCTTCAGCAACAAAGGAAAACAAGAGAATGAAGCAAATTTATTAATAGAATTAAATTGGAAAGTTATTTAAAATGTTATGTTCTACCTGAATCATGAAAGAAAAATGTTGTGTTTCATGTTCCTTTCAGTATGGTAAAGTTTGTTGCCAGGGGCCGCCTGTAATTTTACCTCGCACATCGTGCAGTTCATAAAGTGCCGTAAGTCGGATAAACTAGCGATGTCCAGAAATGAGTGTAAATACTTTACTTTAGAAACTGCCGGCGCCTAAGAAAAGTAAAAAAAAAATTTAATCTCCCGTAAAAGTCTAACACGCCTCCCAAAAATAAACCCGACACGTAAAACCCCTATATCCGCAATCCCACCTCTCACAACTAATAATAAATGTATTAACCCCTTAAACGACAACCCCCCACAACACAATAAGCCTAATTAAACTATTAACCCCTATATCCGCCATCAAACCCACACCGCAACAACAACGCAACAACCCCAACATCGCAAACTACCTATCAAAAGCATTAACACCTAACGCATGTGCAATATCTATCTACCTGTCAACCGCAATAACTAATAAACTGTATTAACCCCTATATCTGCCATCAAACCCACATCGGAACTAATAAAAGTATTAACCCCTAAACCGACAACCCCCCCACAACGCAATAATCCGCCATCAAACCAACACCGCAAGTAATAACTAAATTATTAACCCCTAAATCCGCTATCCCCAACATCGCAAACTACCTATCAAAAGTATTAACCCCTAATCCGCCATTAACCCACAACGCAAACTACCTATTAAAGTATTAACCCCTAAACCGCCAAAGCCCACGCAAATAAATAAATTACTAAGCCCCCTAGCCTAACACCCCCTAACCTAACACCCCCTAAATGAACCCAAATTACCTAAATTCCAAAATACTAAACTTACTATTAAAATTAAAAAAACTAACACTACTTTAAAAATAAAAATAAACTAAGTATAAATTAAAGGGACAGTCTATTCAAAATTAAAATTCTGGTGTACTGTCCCTTTAAGCTACAATTACAGAAAATAAAAAAATCTAAGATTACATAAAATAAAAAACAAAATTACCAATTTAAAAAAAATTATACCTAATACCTATGAAAATAAAAAAAAACAACCCCCAAAATAAAAACACCCCCTACTCTAAGAATAAACTACCAGTAGCCCTTAAAAGGGCTTTTTGCAGGGCATTGCCCCAAGATAATCAACTCTTTTACAAAAAATACACAAAGTCCCCCCAACAGTAAACCCCCCCACCCACCAAACCCCCCAAAATAAAAGAACCTAACACTAAAAAACCTAAACTACCCATTGCCCTGAAAAGGGCATTTGTTGGGCATTGCCCTTAAAAGGGCATTTAGATCTTTTACTGCCCACCCTATCTAAAAAAACCCAAAAAACTAAAGTCTAACCCCCATGTTAATACTCACCATTCCTGAAGTCTGGCGGAGAATGTCCTGTCCCATGCGGTGAAGTCTTCTTCCAAGCGGCGACCTCTTCTTCCAGGAAAAATCTGGGGCGGAGCGGAGGGCAGAGATGAAGACCGGCGACCCTAGAACTGGAGACCGGCCACCCTGGAACTGAAGACCGGTGAGCCTGGAACAGAAGACCAGCGACCCTGGAACTGAAGACCGGCGACCGCGGAGCCATGGAGCGTGGAGGATCCTCTTCGTATGATCGCTGCCGTACACTGGATTGAGAATTCAAGGTACGCGATTAAAAATGGTGTCCCTTGAATTCCTATTCTTTAAATTCAAATCAGCCAATAGGATGAAAGCTACTCAAATCCTATTGGTTGTTCAAATGAGCCAATAGGATGAGAGCTACTGAAATTCTATTGGCTGATTTGAATAGCAAATAGAATTTCAGTAGCTCTAACTTAATAGTAACTAGTATTTTGTAATTTAGGTAATTTGGGTTCATTTAGGGGGTGTTAGGTTAGGGGGCTTAGTAATTTATTTATTTTCGTTGTAGGCTTTGGCGGTTTAGGGGTTAATACTTTAATAGGTAGTTTGCGTTGTGGGTTAATGGCTGATTAGGGGTTAATACTTTTGATAGGTAGTTTGCGATGTTGGGGATAGCGGATTTAGGGGTTAATAATTTAGTTATTACTTGCGGTGTTGGTTTGATGGCGGATATAGGGGTTGATAGTTTAATTAGGATTATTGCGTTGTGGGGGGGTTGTCGGTTTAGGGGTTAATACTTTTATTAGTTCCGATGTGGGTTTGATGGCAGATATAGGGGTTAATACAGTTTATTAGTTATTGCGGTTGACAGGTAGATAGATATTGCACATGCGTTAGGTGTTAGTTTATTTTTACAGCCAGTTTCGGGAGTTACGGTGCTCCCATACTCAGCGCAAGGCTTGCTGCGGCTGCCTTGTATGGCGAGGTGAAAATGGAGTAAGATTTCTCCATTTTCGCCACGTAAGTCCTTGCGCTGAATATTGGATACCGATTTGCGACGCAATCCTATGTTAGCTTATGGGAGAATAAATTGCGGGTGACGAGTGAAATATACGTGCCGCATTTATATGCAGCGCTTTATATAGGATACCAAACCCGCGCAAAAACCGGCGTTGCCGGCTTTTGCGGGCAACGC
>NC_069509.1:78812996-78997996 GCF_027579735.1 Bombina bombina
ATAAGTCGCCGTCAGATGCTAACGTGCCGTAAGTCTCACAAACCAGCGATGTCCAGAAATCTGCGTAAGTACAAATTTCTGGCGTCGCCAGTGACTTGCGCCACGTTAGAATCTGCCGGCGCCTATAAAACCTGACTAAAGTTTAAAACACCCGCACTGTCTAACACGCCTCCCTAACATAGCCCGCACTGTCTAACACGCCTCCCTAACATAGCCCGCACTGTCTAACACGCCTCCCTAACATAGCCCGCACTGTCTAACCCTCTATCCGCTATCCCCCCTCACTAGCCTAACAATAAAAAAGCTATTAACCCCTAAACCGCCGCTCCTTTACCCCGCCGCAACCTAATACAGTTATTAACCCCTAAACCGCCGCTCCCGTACCCCGCCGCCAGCTATATTATATCTATAACCCCCTAAAGTGAGCCCTTAACACCGCCGCCATCTATATTAAAATTATTAACCCCTAATCTAAGCCCCTTACACCGCCGCCATCTCTATTAAAATGTCATGTTCTTATGTGCATGTCTGTACACCTTTAAGCAGGCCTTACTTAAACCTACACCTCCCCCTTCCAGGTGCCAATTAATGTTAGTTTGCAGCATGCTATGTTGTGTGAAGCAGCATGTTCTAAACCTCCTGGCTAAGTGATTATTCTCTACCTAATCATTGGATTACAACTATAATACTTTTGGGTATTATCAACCTACTATTCCTATACATTCATCGTCTTATGGACTTATATTACAGTTCGTTTGCACAGATATCCAGGATTACTGCCTCTCATTGCCGGTATAACCAAACCGTTCCACTGACAACCTCCTCTATCAAACACAGTGAGTTACTCCTCTCAACTACCGCTACAACTCTGAACAAACTTGCTTTCCAGCAACCCGGCAATTCTTATACGTATTCACCGACTAACCTTCCTCACTGAAGCCGCGCTGTTAAGCTTCTCACACAGCGTGTGCCTGTCAGCGTGTTCTCGCACGCCATTGGATAATCGTCACACACCCCTCTGAGGCTGTCAGCTTTCTGCAGCGCTGGCTCGTCTCCCTCACACGCTCTCTCTCTATTGCCACCCAAGCAGTACATAATACTAGAAGGCTCTTTAAACACTCTCCATTTAGAGTTGTTCATCCACTTGTTCTCCAAACTTGCAAATTGTACTGAGGAAAGTACTGCATCTCAAACAGACGCTCTGATTCAATTGACTCTGTGCTAACTTGCTTTACCAACTCTCTCCTGTAACCAGTTAAACAGGGGTAAATAACCTTTACTCAATTCCTATACTCTCTCCTTTCTGCAGTTGAGATCCATAATCTCTAGTTACTAACTAGATATCTGACATATTAATTGGCCACAGAGTATATACATGGATCCAGCAGACCTCCCAAATGTGGTATACAACCTCTCCCAAAGGGTTGACCAATTGTCACAAGCACTTAGAGAGCTGCAATTGCAGAATGACAGTCTTAGGGCATCTGTTAGGGACAACACACCAGAACCACAGGTGTGTCTACCTGAGAGATTCTCTGGCGACAGGAAATTGTTCAGACAATTCAGAAATGCATGCTACCTCCTATTTCAGATGAGGCCCAAGACATATCATACAGAGACAATTAAGGTGATGACTGTCATCTCTTTTCTTTCTGGTGAGCCAAGGGTTTGGGCTGACAACCTCTTCGAAAATAATGATCCTATCCTCACTTCCTTATCTGATTTCTTCACTCAAATGAGTTTATTATATGATGACACACAGAAACAACTGACAGCTGAGATCAAAATGCGCTCACTACGACAGGGCCGTCGCCCTGTAGAGGAATATCTATCTGAATTCAAGCTTTACATCAAGGATTCAGAATGGAGTGAGGTAGCCTTGCGAAACCAGTACCGCCTGGGATTGTCCGATGCTCTAAAGGACGAGCTTGCACGCACTGATCTCCCTAGGACCCTGGAGGCTCTTATGGCCTTGTCTGTCCAGATTGATCGCAGAATCAGAGAACGCAGGTCAGAAAGACAACAATCTGATTCCTCCCAAAGGTTTACACCTGCCTTATCCAGCACAAAGGATACATCTATACCCATGGAGCTTGGGTTCACCAAAGGCCCCTTAACATTGGATGAAAGACATCGCCGTCAGCAGAAGAATCTCTGCATGTACTGTGCTTCTCCCAATCATCCTGTTAAGGAATGTCCTCTTCTTCAACGCCAAAAAAGAAGTAAGTGCAAACCTATAACTCATTGTTTGACAAATAAAGTGGTAGATGTGGCTTACTGTACTTTATCTCTATCCCTACAGTGGGACCTCCAGCTGTTCAGAGCGGAAGCAATCATTGACTCCGGAGCATTCTCCAATTTCATTGATCTCTCCCTTGTAAATAAAAATAAAATACCCTTGTGTGTTAAAGCAATACCTGTCTCCATACGTGTCATTGATGGAACCTATGTTAGTTCTGGGCCTATCACACACCACACGATCCCACTTAAAGTTACTACAAGTGATGGGCACGTAGAATACTTGTCTTTCGATGTCCTTCCTTCTCCTTTATACCCCATTGTTTTGGGTTTATCCTGGCTACAACAACATCAGCCTACGATTTCTTGGCAGTCTTTACAAGTGGAACTTGATTCAACATACTGCAAGACTTCTTGCTATCCTCATCAACAGGTACTACAAGTCTCTCGAGCAACAATACCACACGAATATCAAGATTTCTCGGATGTATTCGACAAAAAGCAAGCAGAAACTCTTCCTCCTCATCGCATATATGATTGCCCTATTGAATTATTGCCTGGGTCTAGCATTCCATACGGACGTATATATCCACTCTCTCAACCTGAATTAGCTCATCTCAAGGAGTACTTAGAGGAGAACCTTAAGAAAGGGTTCATCAGACCATCCACCTCCCCAGCTGGTGCAGGGATCTTTTTCGTCAAGAATAAAGATAATACATTGAGGCCCATCATAGACTATCGTGAGTTAAACAGAAGAACCAAAAAGAACAGGTACCCTCTACCACTGATCCCCGAATTAGTGGAACGCCTCAGTAAAGCTACTGTTTACACCAAGCTGGATTTAAGAGGCGCATACAATCTGATTAGGATCAGAGAAGGAGACGAGTGGCTCACAGCCTTTCGGACTCGCTACGGTCTCTATGAATATCTTGTTATGCCCTTTGGGTTGTGTAACGCCCCAGCAACCTTCCAGTTTTTTATCAATGATATATTCAGAGATCTATTGGACGTTTGCTTGGTAATATATTTAGACGACATCCTAATATACTCCCAAAACATGGAGGACCATAAGAAACATGTACGTTGGGTTCTAAATCGATTAAGAACACACCATTTGTACGCCAAACTTGAGAAGTGCTCCTTCCACACTGAAGAAATTACCTTTCTGGGTTATAAAATTACCTCTTCTGGTGTTAAAATGGAAGATGGAAAAATCGACACCATTCTTAAATGGCCTACCCCAACCAACAGGAAACAGGTTCAGCGTTTTCTAGGATTCGCAAATTTTTATCGCAAGTTCATTAAAGGATTCTCAAGCATTGCGAAACCTCTATGTAGACTCACAGGTACTCAAACTCGTTTCCTATGGACACCTGAAACCGAACATGCTTTTAATTTCCTCAAGAAATGCTTCACTACTGCTCCCATCCTTCGATTTCCAGATGCAAATCTGCAGTACATCCTAGAGGTTGATGCCTCGGAGTACGCTCTTGGTGCAATTCTCTCACAGCGTAAAAGTCCTTCAGAACCTATCCATCCAGTAGCATTTTTTTCCAGACTTATGACCTCAGCCGAACAAAATTATGCCGTTGGAGAGAAAGAACTTCTCGTGATTAAGTCAGCTCTTGAACATTGGAGGCATCTTTTGGAAGGTACAATCTACCCAATATTGATTTATACCGACCATAAAAATTTGGAATATCTACAGTCCAGTAAAACCCTCTCTGCCAGGCAAGCTCGTTGGAGTTTGTTTTTCACCAGATTCAACTTCCTTATTACTTATCGGCCTGGCTCCCGAAATGGTAAGGCTGACTCTCTATCTAGACATTTACTTCGGCAGGACCTTGAAAAAGAACCTCAAACCATCCTTCCACCACAACAGTTCCTTGGTCTCACGAATGACTTCATTCATACCCTACGTTCACAACAACAGCTTGATACAGAGCTTCCCAAGGACATACAACAAACCGACACCAGGGGAATTTCTCATGTTAAGGGTAAAATATACATACCTCCCAACCTCAGAGAAGAGGTCTTGCATGACCATCACGATACTCCTCTATCAGGACACCCAGGCATCCACAGAACCAGTGACCTCATTGGTAGAAATTTTTGGTGGCCTAATCTCAGACAATCAGTACATAACTACATCAAGTCTTGTCATGCTTGTACTGTCGCTAAGTCACAAAAGACCAAACCATCAGGCTACCTCCAACCACTACCCATTCCAGAAAGACCTTGGCATACGGTTGGTATGGACTTTATTGTTGAATTGCCATTATCTAATCAAGCCAACACCATTTTAGTTGTTGTTGATTTATTGACTAAAATGGCTCATTTCATTCCCTATAAAAAGCTGCCCACAGCCTCAGAAACTGCATCCCTGTTCCTGAAACATATCGTTCGACTTCATGGTCTACCATCCGTCATTGTATCCGACAGGGGTTCGCAATTCACATCTAAGTTCTGGAAACAATTATGTGCTGTTCTTAAAATCAACCATCGCTATAGTACAGCATACCACCCGCAAACTAATGGGCAGACTGAGCGTGTAAATCAGTGGATTGAACAGTACATTCGCTGTTACTGTTCCCACCAACAAGAAGAATGGGAGAACAACATTCCTATGGCAGAATTCGCCTACAATAACTCCTTAAATGGTTCTACTAAATGTTCACCCTTCTATGCGAATTATGGCTACCATCCACCATTCCATCTATTCCCACATCTGAACACCTCCTCACCTCATGTCGACGATACAGCAAATTCTTTATCAGACATCTTCAAATTCCTTAAAGACAATATACAATTGGCTCAGCAACATCAGAAAAGATACTATGACTACAAAAGAAGTAAGCCACCACTCTACCGGTCAGGGGATATGGTTTGGCTTTCGACCAAACATCTGAAACTAAAAACACCCTCACGGAAATTTTCACAATTATACATTGGTCCTTACAGGATAACTAATGTCGTCAATGACAACGCTGTAACCTTAGCTCTTCCTCCAGAGATCCCGGTTCACCCCACATTTCATGTGGCATTGATAAAACCATATGTTCCAACCAGGCTACAATCTTCACATCAACCTCAGCCTCCTGTGGTTCTGGTGGACGACATATATGAAATTTCGTCCATTCTTGACTCCAGACATCATCATGGGCAGTTGCAGTATCTGGTTAGGTGGAAGGGCTACTCATCTGAAGAGGATTCTTGGGAACCTTCCACCAATCTCAATGCTTCTCGTCTGATTACTCGTTACCACCATAGAAATCCGGACAAACCTGGACCCTCTGCTGCGGTGCAGCTTCCTTGAGGGGGGGATCTGTCATGTTCTTATGTGCATGTCTGTACACCTTTAAGCAGGCCTTACTTAAACCTACACCTCCCCCCTTCCAGGTGCCAATTAATGTTAGTTTGCAGCATGCTATGTTGTGTGAAGCAGCATGTTCTAAACCTCCTGGCTAAGTGATTATTCTCTACCTAATCATTGGATTACAACTATAATACTTTTGGGTATTATCAACCTACTATTCCTATACATTCATCGTCTTATGGACTTATATTACAGTTCGTTTGCACAGATATCCAGGATTACTGCCTCTCATTGCCGGTATAACCAAACCGTTCCACTGACAACCTCCTCTATCAAACACAGTGAGTTACTCCTCTCAACTACCGCTACAACTCTGAACAAACTTGCTTTCCAGCAACCCGGCAATTCTTATACGTATTCACCGACTAACCTTCCTCACTGAAGCCGCGCTGTTAAGCTTCTCACACAGCGTGTGCCTGTCAGCGTGTTCTCGCACGCCATTGGATAATCGTCACACACCCCTCTGAGGCTGTCAGCTTTCTGCAGCGCTGGCTCGTCTCCCTCACACGCTCTCTCTCTATTGCCACCCAAGCAGTACATAATACTAGGAAGGCTCTTTAAACACTCTCCATTTAGAGTTGTTCATCCACTTGTTCTCCAAACTTGCAAATTGTACTGAGGAAAGTACTGCATCTCAAACAGACGCTCTGATTCAATTGACTCTGTGCTAACTTGCTTTACCAACTCTCTCCTGTAACCAGTTAAACAGGGGTAAATAACCTTTACTCAATTCCTATACTCTCTCCTTTCTGCAGTTGAGATCCATAATCTCTAGTTACTAACTAGATATCTGACATAAAATGATTAACCCCTAATTTAATCTACCTACCCTGCCGCCAGCTATATTATCTATATTAACCCTAAGTATATTATAGTTAATATAGGTATTACATTATATATATTAACTATATTAACCCTAATTATATTAGGGTTAATATAGTTAATATAGTTACTATAGTATTTATATTAACTATATTAACTCTATCTAACCCTAACTAAATTTATATTAAATTAATCTAATTCATTTATAAACTAAAATATTCCTATTTAAATCTAAATACTTACCTATAAAATAAACCCTAAGATAGCTACAATATAATTAATAATTACATTGTAGCTATGTTAGGGTTAATATTTATTTTACAGGTAAATTGTTAATTATTTTAACTAGGTATAATAGATATTAAATAGTTATTAACTATTTAATATCTACCTAGTTAAAATAATTACCCAATTACCTGTAAAATAAATCCTAACCTAAGTTACAAATACACCTACACTATCAATAAATTTAATAAACTACTAACATCTATCTAAAAATACAATTAAATGAACTAAACTAAATTACAAAAAAAAACAAACACTAAATTACAAAAAATAAAAAAAAGATTACAAGATATTTAAGCTAATTACACCTATTCTAAGCCCCCTAATAAAATAATAAACCCCCAAAATAAAAAAAATTCCCTGCCCTATTCTAAATTCAACAAATTTCAAAGCTCTTTACCTTACCAGCCCTTAAAAGGGCCTTTTGGGGGCATGCCCCAAAGAATTCAGCTCTTTTGCATACAAGAAATACAATACCCCCCCCCCATTACAACCCACCACCCACATACCCCTATTCTAAACCCACCCAAACCCCCCTTAAAAAAGCCTAACACTACCCCCCTGAAGATCTCCCTACCTTGTCTTCACCACACCGGGCCGAACTCCTGATCCGATCCGGGCGATGTCTTCCTCCAAGCGGCAAAGAAGAATTCTTCCTCCGGCGATGTCTTCCTCCAAGTGGCAAAGAAGAATTCTTCCTCTGGCGACGTCTTCCTCCAAGCGGCAGCAAAGTCTTCATTCTTCCGGCGGCATCTTCAATCTTCTTTCTTCGCTCCGCCGCCGCGGAGCATCCATCCCGGCCGACTGCTGAACTTGGAATGATGTACCTTTAAATGACGTCATCCAAGATGGCGTCCGCCGAATTCCGATTGGCTGATAGGATTCTATCAGCCAATCGGAATTAAGTTAAAAAAATCTGATTGGCTGATTGAATCAGCCAATCAGATTCAAGTTCAATCCGATTGGCTGATCCAATCAGCCAATCAGATTGAGCTCGCATTCTATTGGCTGTTCCGATCAGCCAATAGAATGCGAGCTCAATCTGATTGGCTGATTGGATCAGCCAATCGGATTGAACTTGAATCTGATTGGCTGATTCAATCAGCCAATCAGATTTTTTTAACTTAATTCCGATTGGCTGATAGAATCCTATCAGCCCAATCGGAATTCGGCGGACGCCATCTTGGATGACGTCATTTAAAGGTACATCATTCCAAGTTCAGCAGTCGGCCGGGCTGGATGCTCCGCGGCGGCGGAGCGAAGAAAGAAGATTGAAGATGCCGCCGGAAGAATGAAGACTTTGCTGCCGCTTGGAGGAAGACGTCGCCGGAGGAAGAATTCTTCTTTGCCGCTTGGAGGAAGACATCGCCGGAGGAAGAATTCTTCTTTGCCGCTTGGAGGAAGACATCGCCCGGATCGGATCAGGAGTTCGGCCCGGTGTGGTGAAGACAAGGTAGGGAGATCTTCAGGGGGGGTAGTGTTAGGCTTTTTTAAGGGGGGTTTGGGTGGGTTTAGAATAGGGGTATGTGGGTGGTGGGTTGTAATGGGGGGGGGGGGTATTGTATTTCTTGTATGCAAAAGAGCTGAATTCTTTGGGGCATGCCCCACAAAAGGCCCTTTTAAGGGCTGGTAAGGTAAAGAGCTTTGAAATTTGTTGAATTTAGAATAGGGCAGGGAATTTTTTTTATTTTGGGGGTTTATTATTTTATTAGGGGGCTTAGAATAGGTGTAATTAGCTTAAATATCTTGTAATCTTTTTTTTATTTTTTGTAATTTAGTGTTTGTTTTTTTTTGTAATTTAGTTTAGTTAATTTAATTGTATTTTTTAGATAGATGTTAGTAGTTTATTAAATTTATTGATAGTGTAGGTGTATTTGTAACTTAGGTTAGGATTTATTTTACAGGTAATTGGGTAATTATTTTAACTAGGTAGATATTAAATAGTTAATAACTATTTAATATCTATTATACCTAGTTAAAATAATTAACAATTTACCTGTAAAATAAATATTAACCCTAACATAGCTACAATGTAAATATTAATTATATTGTAGCTATCTTAGGGTTTATTTTATAGGTAAGTATTAGATTTAAATAGGAACATTTTAGTTTATAAATGAATTAGATTAATTTAATATAAATTTAGTTAGGGTTAGATAGAGTTAATATAGTTAATATAAATACTATAGTAACTATATTAACTATATTAACCCTAATATAATTAGGGTTAATATAGTTAATATATATAATGTAATACCTATATTAACTATAATATACTTAGGGTTAATATAGATAATATAGCTGGCGGCGGGGTAGGTAGATTAAATTAGGGGTTAATCATTTTAATAGAGATGGCGGCGGTGTAAGGGGCTTACATTAGGGGTTAATCATTTTTATATAGGTGGCGGCGGTGTAAGGGGTCAGATTAGGGGATAGATAAGGTAGATGGCGGCGGTTTTAGAGGCTCACAGTAGGGGGTTAGTTTATGTAGATGGCGGCGGGGATCTGGGAGCGGCGGTTTAGGGGGTAATAACTTTATTAGGGATTTCGGGGGGGGGGGGAGATCGCGGTTGACAGGTAGATAGACATTGCGCATGCGTTAGGTGTTAGGTTTATTTTAGCAGATCGCGGTTGACAGGGAGATAGACATTGCAGATCGCGGTTGACAGGGAGATAGACATTGCGCATGCGTTAGGTGTTAGGTTTATTTTAGCAGATCGCGGTTGACAGGGAGATAGACATTGCGCATGCGTTAGGTGTTAGGTTTATTTTCTAGTTAGTTTAGGGAGTTACGGGGCTCCAATAGTCAGCGTAAGGCTTCTTACGGCTGCTTTTTGTGGCGAGGTGAAAATGGAGTAAGTTTTCTCCATTTTCGCCACGTAAGTCCTTACGCTGCATATTGGATACCAAACTGCGCGGGTTTGGTATACCTGCCTATGGCCCAAAAAACTGCGGGCGACGGCAGAAATATACGCGCGTAACTTCTAGGTTACGCCGTATATGTGATACCAAATCCGCGCAAATATTGGCGTCCGCCGGCTTTTGCGGGCGACGCTTTATATCGGATCGACCCCCAGATTACAAGTGGAGCACTATATAGCGCCTCCCTCTCACGGCGCTAACTGCTTTAGAAGTAAGCTGTTTGCGCGCGCTGGTATTACAAGTTGAAAGTAAAAAGCTATCGCTCCCCGTGCTAACTTGACGCGTGCAAACAGCTTACTTCTAGCGTGATTAGAAGTATCGCAACTGGACTAATGTAATCCCATAGAAGTCAAGGGAGCAAGAAAAATGGAAAAAAAACCATAATACCCATACTCGTATGCTAACCCAAATCACCATAAGCCTCTACTCTAACACTAAACTATAGAAACATCCCTTAAAATTGCCTTTTGTAGGTGCATTGCCCTAAAACGTCAGCTCTTTTTCTGAAAAACAGTCTGCAAACCTTTACAATCAACCCGTTGTAGAAATTTGATTTTGAAATTTAAAATCAGCCAATAGGAATGCAAGGGTACCCTTATATAAAGTGGGGTACCTCACATTCAAAATTCAGTGGCGGCTGGTGATCGCATGAAGAGACATTGGGGGAAGGAAGATGGATGAAGATCGCCGCCGGGATGAAGATAAGTATATGGACTACTGCTTGGATAAAGATAAAGAGTTGCCTCCCGGATTCATCTTTGGTGAGTACCATCTTTGGGGTTTGGTGTTAGGCTTTTTTTGGATGAGTATTTTTTTAAGATTAGGGTTTGTTGTTTTTTTGTTTTTTCCTGGCAGCAAAAGAGCTAAATGCCCTTTTAAAGACAATGTCTAGCCAAATGCCATTTGCAGGGCAATTTGTATCAGTCCCAATAAGCAAGCAATCTAGATCAATTATTAATTATAAGTATGATATAGATAATTACTGAATAGGAAAAGCCATCTTTATGTATATATTATTCTAGCAGGTCTTCATCACTGACACTTCTGGAAATCCAGCAATATAGGACCTGAGACAGATTTTCTGCCTATTTGGACTTTCTTTTCGCATATCCTTGCTTATTTGTACTTTTGTTGTTTTGTATTGTATGTATTTATTTGAGGGCTAGCAGTTTATAAGTAATCACCTAATTTTAGCAATATAGGTCCTTATGATCAAACACTTGAGGGCATGGAGAGAAATCATGCAAATTCCTTGCTGGGGGGGAGCACATTAATGTAATGTAGGTGCCACTGCATTAAATCCAGGATCGTGTATAGACAGATAAACCGCTCTCAAGCTAAAATTTGCTGTTTTAGTCCAAAGTCAAGTCCAAAAAAACTTTCATGATTCAAATAGAGCATGTAATTTTAAACAACTTTCCAATTTATTTTTATCACCAGTTTCACTTTGTTCTCTTGTATTCTTAGTTGAAAGCTAAACCTAGGAGGTTCATTTGCTAATTTCTTAGACTTTGAAGGCCGCTTCTGCATTTGACAGTTTTTCACCACTAGAGGGCGTTAGTTCATGTGTTTCATATAGATAACATTGAGCTCATGCACATGAATTTACAGAAGAGTGAGCACTGATTGGCTAAAATGCAAGTTTGTCAAAAGAACTGAAATAAGGGGGCAGTCTGCAGAGGCTTAGATACATTATAATCACAGAGGTAAAACATGTATTATTATAACTGTGTTGGTTATGCAAAGCTGGAGAATGGGTAATTAAGGGATTATTTATCTTTTAAAACAACAAAAATTCTGGTGTTGACTGTCCCTTTAAAGGACCTAACAGTACTGATGAGACGTCTTGAATAATCTCACCAGAGTGGAGACCTTTAGTTCATTGAGCCCATAGTGTACAACAAACCAGAAAAAATGTGATATAGGCACTTTCAAAGGATATTGCAATATATATAGAGAGAGAGATGTGCAATACCAATTTAAGCAATCCTAAATTGGTAGAATGTTGCTAGAAGACTTTCAACATCCAAGAGAGTAAAGGTGATAATAGTGAAGTCCTATTTGTTTAACTCTATATTACTGCAACAATAGAACCATACTCACATATTCAGCGGCGGACTGAGACCTATAAGGTCCCCTGCAAAAATTACACACACTGACCCAACTGTATTCAAATGTATGCAAATAAACATGGTATCTTCTCTGCCCTTACCCTACCAGCCCCCACCCCAACCTCCAGGGCCAGGATCCCCAATGTCAAGGGCCAGAGACAGGGCCAACAACCTCCAGGGACATAACCCACACTCCATGGCCCTCACATCAACAGATTCCGACAGGACCCCCCCACACTCTAAGGCCCCTCGAACAAAAAAACCCTACATCCTGGCACAAGGTCTCCCACTCTGGGGCCAGGGCCCCCACTAAACCCACACTTAACTACTTAGTTACTGAAAGGGAAGCTGTCAACCCCAGCTTCAGCAGCACACCAGGAGTCATGGAGGTGCCTTTTGTGGGCCTTTGGTCCAGGTCCTATTTGGCGGCTGATCAGTCCGCTTCTGTACATATTACTGAGCTTAGAACCAAGCTCTGAGTATAATAGCCCAAATGATCTCCCTCCGAGAGAATAAACAGGTGGATAAACCTTGACTTGCCCACTAACAGCGTTTATTAAAAGGAGTATTTGAAGCCTGTAATACTACCCCAGTGGCTGTAAAGTTATATATTGTTTTGTACCATAGTGTGTAACAGTTTATTTTTATTATTATTATTATTATCATCAGGTATTTGTAGAGCGCCAACAGATTCCGCAGCGCTGTAAACATAGTCGGTGTATAGGATAGCTTTTGTTGGGGTCAAGTGGGTAGAGGGCCCTGCCGAGAGTTTCACTGTTGTAGTCGGCTCTTATGAAGCGATCTGTAAACAGCTGGGCCCATAGACTTACAATCTAAGGGGTTCAAGGGGAAAGCAATGGCGTTAGGAAAGGTTAGTGTTGGTTGTATGCATCCCTGAATAGTAGAGTTTTTAGGGAGTGCTTGAAGCTGTTAAAACTAGGGGAGAATCTTATGGAGCGAGGCAGGGAATTCCACAAGATTATTAGAACTCGGAATCAGAATTCTGAATTTAAAGGGAGACTAATGCAAAATTCAGATAGATCTTGCAGTTTAATGAGACTATCCAGTATCAAATGATGCACAGTCTTTTTACATACACACTACTGAGCATGTGCAAGAGTTCACTGTGTATACGTATATAAGTCTGTGATTGGCTGATGACTGTCACATGATCAAGGGGGCCAGCAAAATATGCATTGTCTTTTTATTATGCACATTTTAATTATGCAATGTTACTGTAACTAAAGGTCCTTTAAATTGGATCGATTGGGAATTTTTTTTTATTTTTTTTTCATTTGCAAAGGAAACCAAGAAGTGTTTTTAGTTTGCCCTTGTAACGACATTAGTATGTGCGCACAAATTAATTTATGCAGCCAACAGAAATGAAATGTCAAGGCTTTCAGTGCAACCTCTGTGCGAATTTACTCAGCTATAATGTTGTGCACAAAATTCTTCAGTTTAGTCTGTATGTGAATTACAATATTCATTTCTATGCAGGAACAATAGAGGAAAATTGTTAGTAACTGAAAGCTTTGTAAAACTCAGTAATAACAGAAAATGAGTCAGATTATTAGACAGATCTTTGCAAGAGCCGGTAATATAGTTAGAGACACAGATAGATAACAATTTCAGCACACGCTCATGAGTGCAGGTTGCCATGGGAACACACAGACTATATAAAGTGGACAACATTTATATAAGAAAGGTAGGATTATAGCAGATTCTGCAACCAGGACAAACTGAGAGGTACAGGGACATAAACCCAAAATGTATTATATGAGTCAGATAGAAAATACAATTTTAAACAACTTTCCAGGTTATTTTTAACACAACATTTTCTTTGTTTTCTTGTTATCCTTTGTTGAATAGCAGGGATGTGGGCTCAGGAATGTGCACGTGCCTGCAGCACTATATGACAGCAGTTTTGCAACAATGTTATACATGAGCAAGAGCACTAGATGACAGCATGTAGTGCCTCAGGCATGTGCACGCTACCTATCTAGATATCTCTTCAACAAAGAATATTATGAGAACAAAGCAAATTTGATAATAGAAGTAAATTGGAGACTTTTTAAAATTGTATTCTCTATCTGAATCATAAAAGAAAAATGATGGGTTTCATGTCCCTTTAAAGGGACAGTATAGTGTATTTTATTGTGTATTTAATGTGTTCCCAATTAACAATCTTACCTGCTGGAGTGTATTCAATTGTTTACAAATAGATGCCACTTATACTGAAAATATCAATACTGGTTAGAGAAAAGCTATGTAAACAAGAATGTGCAGAAGAAATAACAATACCAGTGTGATTGGGGGTGGAAGGAGAAATGTACTAGTGAAAGTAACTTTCCAGCACCTCTATGCCGCAAAGCAAAATACAGCTTAAAAATATGTTGATTTTAATTCATGTTTTTCTAAAAATATTCTCTATTTATCACATAATTGTACTTTTCAATCCGCATCACTATATCGCCCGTTCCTCTGCCTGCCCCCCACAAAACCCCATTATTTTGAGATGACGAATATAGTTTTAACAATTTCTATTGGTCTCCAGTGGAGTCTTAAATTTTTACTCTACGCCCCCACCTTCAATTCCGCATGCGTGTCTCATTGAATTAATTCCGTGTATAGAAGCGCGTTCATTAGAAGCGCATGCGCATTGACCTCAACAGGGAAACACAGGCAAATGGACGGTGTCGCATCGGCTTTGTTTCATATGTATCACAACAGAGATGGTATTTTTAACTCATGTGCAATAAATGTTACTTCACTGGATGAACATGTAAGAGCGGGTGGGACCGCTCTTGGGTGTAAAATAACAAAAGCAGGAAATGAACGGGGAGCGGAGGAACATACGAGATGGTATGAGAGATGAAAGTATAAAATATGGGGAGGCGTGTCCGGGCTGTGCTCCTGCTGAGTCGCACCATCTGAGGCTGGAACAAAGAACCCGATAATTCCACTGATTATCAGCGGATACTAATAGCATCCCACTTAACCAAGCTGATATTCTACAAAGCAATCTTAAGTGGAAGAGATTGATATATTATTGTTGCTGTATTTATGGACTGTTCAGCCCAGATCCGAGGACATTGTAACTAATAGGCAGTGGTCTCTGATACTCCCCCCCTGGTAACCCAGGCTTATACAGCATTGGAATTGCTGTGTACAGGGAGGGAAGCTACTATCTGTTTTACTAGCCTAAAGACATTTGAGCCTCAAAATGGAAAACTCATTCGAATGTTTGTCTCACATTGTGGGAGCTATCACTACGCAGCATCATACCTCAGCACAAGCATTGAGATCATCACTATATCTTCAGATCGAAGTTTTATACCACCCTTTACTTTTTGACCAGACCAATATAGCAGCCATGTGTGTTCCTAACTCACCAAATACCCGGGGAGCACCCTATCGTCTGCTTTTCGATGCCGGTCAGGAGGATGCAGCCGACCCCTTGATGCGGGAAGCAGAGTCACTGGATCCTCAGACGACAATCCTGTTGCGATGACTACTCTCCCACAAGGTAGTGAAAAAGTGTGTGTAGCCAAGAAGGAGTTGTTCCATCGGCAGCTAGCCATTACCTCGAGAGTCCGTACACCATGCTACAACACAAGCCTACCAAAGATATCAAACTGGATAAAGGAACCCTTTGTGTACGGAGAGTGAGCACACAGGATACACCCATTAGCAAAATAACCTCAGAGGACAGCTAAGCTGTGGTAAACTCTTTATGTCAAAGGGAATGCATAGCCCGCCAAATTGGGTGACTGCCTGGTTCATTAAGTAAAGCCCTACAAGCCGTACCACATCTGTTGTTTTTCTCATAGTTTTACTTTAATAGATATCTACTTACCAGGTACTAGTCCCTAACTTACGCTCCTTACTATACTAAATATTACAAAGAGACTTAAATTTAGAGATCCCAACTAAGCTTCCTCAATAACATAGTACATCTTACTTCCAATAGTCCTTTGGGGAGCAGAGGCCCAGACTTAGATTAGTGAGAAATTTAAGAAGTCACATTCTTTGACATATATTTTACAAGTCTTTCCCTTACATAATGTTTTGGGTTATGAGAGTGTGATAATTTCTCTACTATTACTTATTTATGTAGCACATGCTCTGAGTTAATTATTATTCCAGCAGGTTTTCCTATATACTGTTATGTGTTTTAATAATGCAGATCTGATGGATATATTTTGCTCTGCTCATAATCGTGGGGATATCAAAGTTGTTTATGTATTTGACGCTGTTCATGTATCATTTAATAGAGTAGACTTTCTGCTGTACATGTAGTAATTCTATGCATTATTTTTGTTGATTTGCAATACCATGCCATTAGTGAACCTCTTTGGTTCATGGGACTGCACAGATGCATAGTAAAGGGTGACAGAATCAAACGTATGAGATGTCCAGAAAGCCTGTTACACTCATGAATCCAACTGTGTATTTACATATCATAAGCCGTAATTAGGACTTATTACTGCTTCATAGTAAGTTTGGGTGGTGTAGCTACCTCAGTTATTAATCCTCTTCACTCATTTTAATAATTTAAATGGTCCTAGGACTATATCAATCTATATATTAGCTTATTGCGGTTCTGCTGTACATAAGGTAAAGTATTCATTAGACATGTGCACAGCGGATACATTTGTTTCGGTTAGTTTCGAACCGATTCAGATTTTTTCGAATTTTGTTTTGGATCGATTCGAATTCGGATACATTCGAATGTATTCATTTCGGATTCATTCCGATTCAAATAAATTTGGATGTATTCATTTCGGATTTGATTTGTAAATTCGGAAGTTCGGTATGTGTTATGTTAAATCAGATGGTTCCAAGTTACACAAACGGAATTATTTCACTGTTCTATCTCACTAAATCTCACTAAATGTAATTTTTATACTGAATTGTGATTAGTCCATGGTCATTCGAATGTAACAAATAAACCCAAACTAATTTGGATTTATTCGTTCCAAATGCATCCGGATTAGTTTAGTTTTGTTGCTAGGGTAATTTGGAAATTCAAATCGATTTGAATCTCCGAATTTGGCAAATTACTCCGAATTTCAATTCGGAACGAAACAAAACGTACATGTCTAGCATTCCTCACAGATGTTACCTTTATAACAGTTTTGTATAAATAGATACATGTTTAACAGGTATCAAGTCCCAGCATATATACTCCTTTATTTTTACTGTTATAAGGAGACCTCTACTCAGAAATCCTAACTGGGCTTCTCCTAAAAAATAGCTCCTTCTACTCATATAATAGTCTTTCAGGATGCAGAGACCTAACGAGCAAGTTAAGAAGACAGAGTCCCTAGTATATATATTACAAATTATTCTCTATATACTACGCTGCAGCATGCTGTTGGTAGTTTTCATACCTTTGACCATTTCAGCTATCATCCCTTCACGCAGTACAAGACCAGGAGATAACCATATTGTCAGCATGTTAACCCAAATAATGCTATGAGTTGCATAAGCTCGCTCTTAAGGGCATATTACACTTTGTTTATACCTATGGCAGTATCTAAGTCACTTATGCATTTGAAGCTACTTATTTTTCAGAGATTAGAATTTAATATGGGCTTCCTCCCATGTATGCAGTATTGATATAAGCTATCCTTATCAGTTCTCACTTAAAATTTCAGAGGTCCAAAAGTGACCATTTTATCATTCGCTTTCCTCCCCAGAGTCATTCTCATTCTTTTGGGTCCATCAGTGGCTCTAGAAAGTTAAGAGGAATTTCTATAGTTCTTAAAATGAGGTTTCAATGCCAGTTAGTTAATGCTATTACTGAATCTTAGATCACTTAGATTTCTAGATTTATTGTGACATATTGTTTGGTTAAAGGGCCAGTCTACACCAGAATTTTTATTGTTTTAAAAGATAGATAATCCCTTTATTACCCATTCCCCAGTTTTGCATAACCAACACAGTTATATTAATATACTTTTAACCTCTGTGATTATTTTGTATCTAAGCCTCTGCAAACTGCCCCTTTATTTCAGTTCTTTTGACAGACTTGCAGTTTAGCCAATCAGGGCATGCTCCCATATAACTTTACGTGCATGAGCACAGTGTTATCTATAAACATGAACTAACACCCTCTAGTGGTGAAAAACTGTTAAAATGCATTCTGAAAAGAGGTGGCCTTCAAGATCTAAGAAATTAGCATATGAACCTCCAAGGTTAAGCTTTCAACTAAGAATACCAAGAGAACAAAGCAAAATTGGTGATAAAAGTAAAATGGAAAAATTGTTTAAAATTACTGCCCTATCTGAAATCATAAAAGTTTATTTTGGACTAGACTGTCCTTTAAGTCATATTTGTAAAAAATGGAACAATACTTGATGTACCAAGCATCATCTATGTTCAATGCTTGTCTATTGCCCGTTGTTCACTAAAACCTCAATAAAAACTATTTTAACAAAAAAAGAAAGTATAAAAAATAAAAACAAATTAAAAAATAACAACTTATATTGGTATAATTGGAATCCATGGCATTAATACTGTTGGTTAAAATTTCCTTTCACTTTAAATGTTTCTTTTCAATTTTCTCTAAGGGTTTAGTGATCTAAATCTCTCCACTCTGGCGAGATTATCTAACATGTCTCTTCTCAGTACTGCAAGATCCCTCAAAGATTTTTTAAAAACCACATTTGTGCTTGAAAGCTGTTTATTGTGTTAGGCGGTGTTCTGGGTGTGGAGAGAGACATCCATTACAATATAATGCTCAAAAAAGAAAACAAGATTTGGTGTGATTTCTCTCCATGCCGGTGAGTTTTTGATTATCAGGCCTTAAAGGGACAGTATACACCAATATTAGTATAACTGCATGTAATAGACACTACTGAAAAGAATAATATGCACAGATACTGATATAAAAATCCAGTTTAAAAACTTACTTAGAAGCTTCCAGTTTAGCTCTGTTTAAAAGGTTACTGGAACACCCACTGCAAGTGGGAAATAGCAGACACCCCCCTCCCCCATAATTTGCATATGAAAAGACACTTTACATAATCAGAAGCAAGCTGGAGTAGGTATACATCAGTATTCTTCTAAAACGTTGGGGCTTGGTTAGGAGTCTGAAAATCAGAGCAATGTTATTTAATAATAAGCAAAACTATCCATTTAGAAAAAAACTGTAAGGGCTATATAAATGGATCATCTACAAAACATTTATGCAAAGAAAAATCTAGCGTATAATGTCCCTTTAAGGTCTTTGTCTAAAAAGTAAGAGATATTGATGACTTTGTGTAAATAAAGATAAGATATAAAGGGCTCGATTTAACAAGCCGTTCGGCCCCCCCCTACGACTGCAGGTTTTCATAAGAAAACCTGCGGTCAGTATTTAATTCCCTAACCCTCTTCTCTACCTTCCTGCGTGTGATTGGCTGTGCGCGGGCAGTGTTGCACAAGAGCGCAAAATAGCGCTCTTGTACAATGCTTAATTCCTGCAGTGGATTGCTGCCTGCCACAGGCGAGTTGGGGCGGACAGAGGCGAATATTTACGCCCCTGTCCGCCCTAGTTGATAAATCGAGCCCAAAGAATGCTCTCCTTGCAAGATCAGTCCCTTCAAACAGATATTTCTGTATACAATAATTAACCTAAAAAAGCAATTGCCCAACTCTGGATCTGGTATAACAGATAATTGAAAACATATTAAGGAGAAACCAATTTTAGGGTTCCTATAAAGGAGACATTCAGCTAAAACTTGTATGTTATGTTTCATGTAATATGAAACAACACTATTTAAATATGTTAAAATATTTCCTTTTACTGGAAAAAGCGGTTTTTTTAAAGTAACATATTAGTCAAAATTGATTTGATTTACAATATAACAAATAAGCGTCCAGTAAAAAAGGATCACTGCTGGTTCTCTGAGAAGGAAAATAAATAAATTAATTCATTAAATTAAATCAAACAGCATTGCAGTATACATCAATTACGTATTTTCCTTGCTTTTAGCTGTAACAGTTTGATATTGCTGTACAGATTCTGTTTGCCTCTCATTCCTTTAGAGTAGCTGTATGCACATTCTGTAACCAAAGTATGCTGCAAAATACTGCTAATTGCCTGAGTCAGCTACATACGATTGGTGATTGCTCAGAGCAGTGAAGAAACTCATTTACTTCTAGGGCTAACTGGTCACAATACAGGTAAGATATAATCCTGTACCAGGGCTTTCATTTATTTGTTAGCCCAATGTGAAATGTTTTGCAATTCCTTACTAAAGTGACAGTTTTAAATTAATTTAAAACATTTACACCTAGATTTAGAGTTTTGCGTTAGAAGGGGTGCGTTAGCTACGCATGTTTTTTTCCCCCCGCACCTTTTAAACAATGCTGGTATTTAGAGTTCTCTGAGGCTGCGCTTAGGCTCCAAAAAGGGAGCGGTAGAGCATAATTTACCGCCACTTCAAACCTCAATACCAGCGTTGTTTACGGACGCGGCCAGCTTAAAAAAACGTGCTCGTGCACGATATCCCGATAGGAAAACAATGGGGCAGTTTGAGCTGAAAAAAAACCTAACACCTGCAAAAAAGCAGCGTTCAGCTCCTAATGCCGCCCATTGTTTCTTATGGGGAAACACTTCCTAAGTCTGCACCTAACACCCTAACATGAACCCCGAGTCTAAACACCCCTAATCTTACACTTATTAACCCCCTAATCTGCCGCCCCCGCTATCGCTAACCCCTGCATATTATTATTAACCCCTAATCTGCCGCTCCGGACACCGCCGCAACCTACATTATAGCTATGTACCCCTAATCTGCTGCCCCCTAACATTGCCGACACCTATATTATATTTATTAAACCCCTAATCTGCCCCCCCCAACGTCGCCGCTACCTACCTACACTTATTAACCCCTAAATCTGCCGACCGGACCTCGCCGCCCACTATAATAAATGTATTAACCCCTAAACCGCCTCACTCCCCCGCCTCAAAACAAACCCTATAATAAATAGTATTAACCCCCTAATCTTCCCTCCCTAACATCGCCGACACCTAACTTCAAGTATTAACCCCTAATCTGCCGACCGGACCTCGCCGCTACTATAATAAATGTATTAACCCCTAAAGCTAAGTCTAACCCTAACACTAACACCCCCTAAGTTAAATATAATTTAAATCTAACGAAATAAAATAAAATCTTATTAAATAAATTATTCCCTATTTAAAGCTAAATACTTACCTGTAAAATAAACCCTAATATAGCTGCATATAAAATAATAATTATAATGTAGCTATTTTAGGATTAATATTTATTTTACAGGCAACTTTGTATTTATTTTAACTAGGTACAATAGCTATTAAATAGTTAATAACTATTTAATAGCTACCTAGTTAAAATAATTACAAAATTACCAGTAAAATAAATTCCTAACCTAAGTTACAATTAAACCTAACACTACACTATCAATAAATTAATTAAATAAACTACCTACAATTATCTACAATTAAATCAACTAAACTAAATTACAAAAAAAACAAACACTAAATTACAAAAAAATAAAAAAGATTACAAGAATTTTAAACTAATTACACCTACTATAAGCCCCCTAAAAAAATAACAAAGCCCCCAAAATAAAAAATGCCCTATCCTATTCTAAAATAAAAAGTTAACAGCTCTTTTACCTTACCAGCCCTTAAAAGGGCCTTTTGCGGGGCATGCCCTAAAGAAAACAGCTCTTTTGCCTGTAAAAAAACATACAATACCCCCCCCCCCCAACCATTACAACCCACCACCCACATACCCCTAATCTAACCCAAACCCCCCTTAAAAAACCCTAACACTAAGCCCCTGAAGATCTCCCTACCTTATCTTCACCACGCCGCGTATCACTGATCCGTCCAGAAGAGGCTCTGAAGTCCTTCATCCCCATCCGGCAAGAAGAGGTCCAGAAGAGGCTCTGAAGTCTTCATCCTATCCGCAAGAAGAGGACATCCGGACCGGCAAAACATCTTCATCCAAGCGGCATCTTCTATCTTCATCCATCCGACGAGGAGCGGCTCCATCTTCAAGACCTCGACGCGGAACATCCTCTTCTCCAACGACTAGACGACGAATGAAGATTCCTTTAAGGACATCATCCAAGATGGCGTCCCTCGAATTCCGATTGCTGATAGATTCTATCAGCCAATCGGAATTAGGTAGAAAAATCTGATGGCTGATTGAATCAGCAATCAGATTCAAGTTCAATCAGATTGGCTGATTGGATCAGCCAATTAGATTGAGCTTGCATTCTATTGGCTGATCGGAACAACCAATAGAATGCAAGCCTCAATCTGATTGGCTGATTGGATCAGCCAATCAGATTGAACTTGAATCTGATTGGCTGATTCAATCAGCCAATCAGATTTTTCCCTACCTTAATTCCGATTGGCTGATAGAATCTATCAGCCAATCTGAATTTGAGGGACGCCATCTTGGATGACTTCCTTAAAGGAACCTTCATTCGTTATCTAGTCGTAGGGGAGAAGAGGATGTCCCGCGCCGGAGGTCTTGAAGTTGGAGCCGCTCCTCGTCGGATGGATGAAGATAGAAGATGCCGCTTGGATGAAGATGTTTGCCGGTCGGATGTCTCTTCTTGCCGGATAGGATGAAGACTTTGGAGCCTCTCTGGACCTCTCTTGCCGGATAGGATGAAGACTTCGGAGCCTCTTCTGGACGGATCGGTGATACCCGGCGTGGTGAAGATAAGGTAGGGAGATCTTCAGGGGCTTAGTGTTAGGCTTTTTAAGGGGGGTTTGGGTTAGATTAGGGGTATGTGGGTGGTGGGTTGTAATGTTGGGGGGGTATTGTATGTTTTTTTACAGGCAAAAGAGCTGTTTTCCTTTGGGGCATGCCCCGCAAAAGGCCCTTTTAAGGGCTGGTAATGTAAAAGAGCTGTAAACTTTAGAATAGGGTAGGGCATTTTTTTATTTTGGGGGACTTTGTTATTTTTTTAGGGGGCTTAGAGTAGGTGTAATTAGTTTAAAATTCTTGTAATCTTTTTTTATTTTTTGTAATTTAGTGTTTGTTTGTTTTTGTAATTTAGTGTTTGTTTTTTTTGGTAATTTAGTTTAGTTGATTTAATTGTAGATAATTGTAGGTAGTTTATTTAATTAATTTATTGATAGTGTAGTGTTAGGTTTAATTGTAATTTAGGATTAGGATTTATTTTACTGGTAATTTTGTAATTATTTTAACTAAGTAGCTATTAAATAGTTATTAACTATTTAATAGCTATTGTACCTGGTTAAAATAAATACAAAGTTGCCTGTAAAATAAATATTAATCCTAAAATAGCTACAATGTAATTATTTATATTGTAGCTATATTAGGGTTTATTTTACAGGTAAGTATTTAGCTTTAAATAGGAATAATTTATTTAATAAGATTTATTTTATTTTGTTAGATTTAAATTATATTTAACTTAGGGGGGTGTTAGGGTTTGACTTAGCTTTAGGGGTTAATACATTTATTATAGTAGCGGTGAGGTCCGGTCGGCAGATTAGGGGTCAATACTTGAAGAGTAAGGTGTCAGCGATGTTAGGGAGGGCAGATTAGGGGTTAATACTATTTATTATAGGGTTTTTGAGGCGGGGAGTGAGGCGGTTTAGGGGTTAATACATTTATTAGAGTAGCGGCGAGGTCCGGTCGGCAGATTAGGGGTTAATAAGTGTAGGTAGGTAGCGGCAACGTTGGGGGGGCAGATTAGGGGTTAATAAATATTATGTAGGTGTCGGCGATGTTAAGGGGCAACAGATTAGGGGTACATAGGGATAATGTAGGTGGCGGCGGTGTGGCGGTCTGCAGATTAGGGGTTTAAAAATTTTAATAGAGTGGCGGCGATGTGGGGGGGGACCTCAGTTTAGGGGTAATAGGTAGTTTATGGGTGTTAATGTACTTTAGCGCACAGTAGTTAAGAGCTTTATGAACCGGTCGTTAGCCCCAGAAGCTCTTAACTCCTGACTTTTTTCTGCGGCTGGAGTTTTGTCGTTAGAGTTCTAACGCCTCATTCAGCCAAGACTCTAAATACGGCGTTCGAAAGATCCCATTGAAAGATAGGATATGCAATTGACGTAAGGGATCTGCGGTATGGAAAAGTTGCAGCTGGAAAGTGAGGCGTTAGACCCTTTCCTGACTGACTCTAAATACCAGCGGGCGGCCAAAACCCAGCGTTAGGACCCCCTAACGCTGGTTTTGACGGCTAACGCAGAACTCTAAATCTAGGCGTTTTCTAATTCAGGGCTAGATTACGATTGGTGCACCAACTCTTGCGCGCGCGATTGAGGGGTTTATCTTTGTGTGCGTTGGAAGTAGCGCATAGTAGTTGAAGTTAAAAGTAAACACGTTTTTTTAGAGCGCAATTGAATTTAATGTGCAACCTACAGCTCTGGTAACTGTTACACGAGTCAAAAACATTGTACAAAACACATCGAAGATACATTTAAAACTACAGTTACACTCATAATAAAACATTTTTTTTAAAATGCATTAAAAAGTTATAAGGGCTCAACGATACTGATGCAAAGGCTTTAACATAGAGATACGTCTAAATATTTATATATATATATATATATATATATATATACTGTGTGTATATATATATATAAATATATATATATGTCTGTGTTTATATGTGTGTAGATATGTATTTATATGTGTAAATGTATTTACAGACATATATACACATATAAACACATAAATACATATTTATAACATATATAGACCATACAGTCATGGCCAAAAATATTGACACCCCTGCTTTTCTGTCAGATTAATGCACCCACTTCGCCCAGAAAATTGTTGCAATTACAAATGTTTAGGCATTCTCATGTTTATTTCTTTTGTTTGTACTGGTATGACACAAAGTTCGTCGCCATCTGATGAAAAGTGACGCTATGGTAGGAGACCCATGAGGACCCCCCACTGCTGACACAGAAATATAAAAAAAGCCAGATTGGAGTTTGCCAAAACTTACCTGAGGAAGCCAAAATCCTTTTCGGAGAATGTGCTGTGGACAAGACGAAACAAAATGACAGCTTTTTGGTACTGTTACTCAGTGCAGCTTTTTGCTACTGTTTTCAGAATAAGAAAGGCGGCTTTTAAAGAAATAATACAGTCCCTACAGTCAAACATGGTGGAGGTTCACTGATGTTTTGGGGTCGCTTTGCTGCTTCAGGCACTGGAGGTCTTCATTGACTGTGTGCATGGCATTTTGAAATCTGAAGACTACCAAAGAATTCTGTGGAGCAATTGTAGGGCCCAGTGTCAGAAAGTTAGGTCTCTGTCAGAGGTCATGGGTCCTACAGTAGGACAATGACCCAAATAAAACGTTAAAAAGCACCCAGAAATGGTTTAAGACAAAGCGCTGGAGAGTACTGAACTGGCCAGCAATGAGTCCAGGGGGCCAATTTATCATGGCCTGAATAGGGCCAAATACCCCTATTTCCGCGTGAGCCTTTAGGTTGCCGGAAACAGGAGTTAAGAAGCAGTGGTCTTAAGACCACTGCTACTTAACTTGTCCGCTACCTCTGAGTCTGCAGCCATCAATCCGCCTGATCGTATATGATCAGGTTGATTGACACCCCCTGCTAGCTGCCGATTGGCCGGTGAATCTGCAGGGGCGGCATTGCACAAGCAGTTCACCAGAACTGCTTATGCAATGTTAAATGCAGAAAACGTATGCTGTCGGCATTCAGCGATGTCTGGAAGAAATGATACGCTACTGTGTCAGATTTGGCTTTTTTTCCTCACTTTTTTGTGTCATACCAACACAAACAAAAGAAAATAAACATGAGAATGCCTAAACATTTGTAATTGCAACCATCTTTCGGGGCGAAGTGGTGCATTATCTAACAGAAATGCAGGGGTACAAATATTTTTGACCATGACTGTATATATAAGTGCATTGGAGACCTTTGCCGCCAAGTAGCTGAAAAACATAAAACATCTAATTTATGCAATATTCATATTTAATAAGTGTTTAGCTGTGTATGTCCTGTAAATATTTAAATTACAATCGTTCTTCACATAGGGTAATATGTTCTAAGTATTTCTCCAACATTGCGTGTGTCCCGGTCCACGGTGTCATCCATTACTTGTGGATATTCTCCCTCCCCCACAGGGAAAGGCAAGGAGAGCACACAGCAAGAGCTGTCCATATAGTCCCTCCCCAGGCTCCGCCCCCCCCAGTCATTCTCCTTGTGGCTCTGAACAAGTAGCATCTCCTCGGGGATGGTGAGGAGTTTGTGGTGTTTAGTTGTAGTTTTTTTATTCTTCTATCAATAGTTTGTTATTTTAAAATAGTGCTGGTATGTACTATTTACTCTGAAACAGAAAGAGATGAAGATTTCTGTTTGTGAGAGGATTATGATTTTAGCAGACAGTAACTAAAATCGTTTGCTGTTTCCACATAGGACTGTTGAGATGAGATAACTTCAGTTGGGGGGAACAGTTAGCAGACTTTTCTGCTTAAGGTATGACTAGCCATATTTCTAACAAGACTGTGTAATGCTGGAAGGCTGTCAATTTTTCCCTCATGGGGATCGGTAAGCCATTTTCTTAGTCTCAAACAGAATAAAGGGCTTATTAGGGCTAAATACATGGTAGACACCTTTTAGGGCTAAATCGATTGCCTTTATTAAGTATTATATGCAGTTTGAAGTTGTATTTCACACTTTTATAACATTGGGGAACCGTTTTTAGCACCAAGCACTTGTTAAGAACACCTTCCCAGTCAGGAAGGGCTTTCTCTGTAGTAGGCAGAGCCTCATTTTCGCCGCCATTACTGTGCAGTTAATTTTGAGTTCAGTACATGCAGCTGCATGTGTGAGGGTCTGGAATCCACTAAAAACGTTCCTAGAAGGCTTCATTTGGTATCATATACCCCCCCTGGGATTGGTGAAGTTGCAGCAAAGGCTGTGGCTGGGACTGTAAGGGGGTTAAAATTAAAAACGGCTCCGGTTTCCACATTTTCAGGGTTAACAGCTTAAAATTGGGGTGCAATACTTTGAATGTATTAAGACACTGTGGTGAAAATTTGGTAAGATTGGATAATTCCTTCATAGTTTTTCATATATTCAGTAATAAAGTGTTGCCCTGTTTAACATTTAAAGAGACAGTAAACGGTTTTGTTTTAAAACGTTTTTTGTGCTTTTATTAACCAGTTTAAGCCTCTTAAAACATGTCTGTACCTTCAGATAGATCATGTTCTGTATGTATGGTAGCCAATGTGGTTCCCCCTTCAAATTAAGTGTGATAATTGTGCCATTGCGTTCCAACACAAAGTAAGGACAGAACTGTCACAAATTGTAAAGTTGCCCAGGATGATTCCTCAGATGAAGGACATTAGACATAGTTCTACATCATCTCCTTCTGTGTCTATACCAGTTATGCCCGCGCAGGCGACCCCTAGTACTTCTAGCGCGCCAATGCTTGTTACTATGCAGTAATTGACGGCAGTAATGGATAACTCTATAGCTAATATTTTATCCAAAATGCCCAGCATTTTCAGAGAAAGCGCGATTGCTCTGTTTTAAACACTGTAGAGCAGGAGGGCGCTGATGATAATTTTTCTGTCCCCTCACACCAATCTGAAGTGGCAGTGAGGGAGGGTTTTGTCAGATGGGGAAATTTCTGATACAGGAAGAATTTCTCAGCAGGCAGTACCTGATGTTGTGACATTTAAATTTAAATTAGAGCATCTCCGCGCATTACTTAAGGAGGTGCTATCTACTCTGGATGATTGTGACAATCTGATCAACCCAGAAAAATTGTGCAAGATGGACCAGTTCCTTGAGGTCCCGGGTGCACCCCTGATGCTTTTCCGATACCTAAACGGGTGGCGGACATAGTCAATAAGGAGTGGGAGAAGCCAGGCATACCTTTTGTCCCTCCTCCTATATTTAAGAAATTGTTCCCTATGGTCGACCCCCAGGAAGGACACATGGCAAACAGTCCCTAAGGTCGAGGGGGAGTTTTCTACTCTAGCCAAGCGCACGACCATTCCTATTGAGGACAATTGTGCTTTCAAAGATCCTATGGATAAAAAATTGGAGGGTTTGCTTAAAAAGATTTTTGTACAGCAAGGTTACCCTCCTCTCAACCTATTTCGTGCATTATTCCCTGTCACTACAGAGGCCGTGGTTCTGGTTCGAGGAACTGGAAAAGTCGCTCAGTAGGGAGACTCCGTATGAGGAAGTCATGGGACATAATTTACGCACTTAAAGTTAGCTAATTCCTTTTTTTAGATCCGCTTTGCAGTTAGCGAGGTTAGCGGCAAAAAATTCAGGGTTTACAATTGTGGCGCGCAGAGCGCTCTGGCTAAAGTCTTGGTCGGCGGATGTATCTTCCAAGACAAAATTGCTTAATACCCCTTTCAAAGGTAAGACCCCCTTTTGGGCCAGAATTGAAAGAGATTATTTCAGTCATCACTGGGGGAAAGTGGCATGCCCTCCACAAGAATAAACCTTTCAAGGCTAAAAATAAGTCCAATTTTCGTTCCTTTCGCAATTTCAGGAACGGACTGGCTTCCAACTCGGCAGCCTCTAGACAAGAGGGTAACGCTTCCCAGACTAACCAGCTTGGAAATCAATGCAAGGCCTGGAACAAGGGTAAACAGGCAAGAAACCTGCTGCTGCTACCAAGACAGCATGAAGAGGTAGCCCCCGATCCAGAAACGGATCTAGTAGGGGCAGACTCTCTCTCTTTGCTCAGGCCTTGGGCAAGAGATGTTCAGGATCCCTGGGCACTAGAATAGTCTCTCAGGGTTATACTTCTAGAAGTTCAAGGAACTACCCCCAAGGGGAAGGTTCCACATGTCTCACTTATCTTCAAACCAAGTAAAGAGACAGGCATTCTTACATTGTGTAGAAGACCTGTTAAAGATGGGAGTCTTACTCCCAGTTCCAACTGTGGAACAAGGTCAGGGGTTTTACTCAAATCTGTTTGTAGTTCCCAAAAAAGAGGGAACTTTCAGACCAATTCTGGATTTAAAAATTCTAAACAAATTTCTCAGAGTCCATCGTTCAAAATGGAAACTATTCGAACGATTTTACCTACAATCCAGGAGGGTCAATTTATGACTACCGTGGATTAAAGGATGCGTATACATATTCCTATCCACAAAGATCATCATCAGTTCCTAAGGTTCGCCTTTCTGGACAAACATTAGTTTGTGGCTCTCCCATTCGGACTAGCCACTGCTCCAAGGATTTTCACAAAGGTGCTCGGGTCCCTTCTAGCGGTTCTAAGACCAAGGGGCATTGCAGTGGCACCTTACTTGGACGACATTCTAATTCAAGCGTCGTCTCTTTCAAAGCAAAGGCTCACACAGACATTGTTCTAGCCTTTCTCAGATCTCACGGGGTGGTAGGTGAACATAGAAAAAAGTTCACCGTCTCCGTCAACAAGAGTCCCTTTCTTGGGAACAATAATAGATTCTTTAGAAATGAAGATTTTCCGACAGATGTCAGAGAGTCAAAGCTTCTAAACGCTTTGTCAAGTTCTTCACTCTGTTCTATGGCCTTCCATAGCTCAGTGCATGAAAGTAGTAGGTTGATGGTTGCAGCAATGGACATAGTTCCTTTTGCGCGAATTCATCTAAGACCATTACAACTGTGCATGCTCAAACAGTGGAATGGGGGACTATACAGATGGTCTCCAGTGATTCAAGTAGATCAGAAGACCAGAGACTCACTCCGTTGGTGGCTGACTCAGGATCACACGTCCCAGGGAATGAGCTTCCGCAGACCAGAGTGGGTCATTGTCTCGACCGACGCCAGTCTATTAGGCTGGGGCGCGGTCTGGATTCCCTGAAAGCTCAGGGTCTATGGTCTCGGGAAGAGTCTCTTCTCTCCGATTACACATCCTGGAACTGAGAGCGATATCTCAATGCTCTCGGGCTTGGCCTCAACTAGCAAAGGCCAGATTCATAAGATTCCAAATCAGACAACTGACGACTGTTGCTTACTTTCAACATCAGGGGGAACAAGGAGTTCCCTGGCGATGAGGAGTGGTGACCAAGATCATCAAATGGGCGGAGGATCACTCCTACCACCTGTCTGCGATCCACATCCCAGGAGTGGAAAACTGGGGAAGGGCGGATTATCTGAGTCGTCAGACCTTTCATCCGGGGAGTGGGAACTCCACCCGGAGGTGTTTGCCCAGTTGACCCAATTATGGGGCATTCCAGACATGGATCTGATGGCGTCTCATCAGAACCTTCAAGGTTCCTTGCTACGGGTCCAGATCCAGGGATCCCAAGGTGACTCTAGTGGATGCATTAGTGGCGCCTTGGACTTTCAACCTAGCTTATGCGTTTCCACCGTTCCTTCTCATTCCCCGGCTGGTAGCCAGGATCAAACAGGAGAAGGCCTCGGTGATTTTGATAGCTCCTGCGTGGCCACGCAGGACTTGGTATGCAGACCTGGTGAATATGTCATCGGCTCCACCATGGAAGCTACCTTTGAGACAGGATCTTCTAGTACAAGGTCCATATCGAACATCCAAATCTAGTTTCTCTCCAGCTGACTGCTTGAAATTGAACGCTTGATTTTGTCTAAGCGTGGGTTTTCGCATTTGTGATAGATACTCTGGTACAAAGCCAGAAAACCTGTGACTAGAAAGATTACCATAAAATATGGAAAAGATATATCTGTTGGTGTGAATCCAAGGGATTCTCATGGAGTAAGATTAAAAATTCCTAGGATCCCTTTCCTTTCTCCAAGAAGGTTTGGATAAGGATTATCAGCGAGTTCTCTACAAGGACAGATTTCTGCTTTATCTGTCTTGTTACACAAACGACGTACTGGCAGCTGTGCAGATGTTCAAGCTTTTGTTCAGGCTTTGGTCAGGATCAAGCCTGTTTACAGACCCTTGACTCCTCCCTGAGTCTAAATTTGGTTCTTTCAGTTCTTCAAGGGTTCCGTTTGAACCCTTACATTCCATAGATATCAAGTTGTTATCTTGGAAAGGTTCTGTTTTTGGTTGCTATTCTTCTGCTAGAAGAGTTTCTGAATTATCTGCTCTGCAGTGTAATCCGCCCTATCTGGTGTTCCCTTCAGATAAGGTTGTTTTCGTACTAAACCTGGTTTCCTTCCAAAGGTAGTTTCCAACAAGAATATTAACCAGGAAATAGTTGTGCCTTCTTTGTGTCCGAATCCAGTTTCAAAGAAGGAACGCTTGTTACACAATTTAGATGTAGTCCTTGCTTTTAAAGTTCTATTTAGAAGCAACAAAGGATTTCAGACAAACGTCTTCTCTGTTTGTAGTTTATTCTGGCAAGAGGAGAGGTCAAAAAGCTACTGCTACCTCTCTTTCCTTTTGCTGAAAAGCATCATACGAATTGGCTTACGAGACTGCCGGACGGCAGCCTCCTGAACGAATCACAGCTCACTCTACTAGGGCTGTGGCTTCCACATGGGCCCTTCAAGAACGAGGCTTCTGTTGATCAGATATGTAAGGCAGCGACCTGGTCTTCTCTGCACACTTTGTCCAAAATTCTACAAATTTGATACTTTTGCTTCTTCGGAGGCTATTTTTGGGAGAAAGGTTTTGCAAGCCGTGGTGCCTTCTGTTTAGGTAACCTGATTTGCTCCCTCCCTTCATCCGTGTCCTAAAGCTTTGGTATTGGTTTCCCACAAGTAATGGATGACACCGTGGACCGGACCACACCAATGTTGGAGAAAACAGAATTTATGCTTACCTGATAAATTACTTTCTCCAACGGTGGGTCCGGTCCCACGGCCCGCCCTGGTTTTTTAATCAGGTTTGAAGAATTCTTTCTCTATACACTCCAGTCCACCACGGCACACTATAGTTTCTCCTTTTTTTTTTTCTAACCGTCGGTCGAATGACTGGGGGGGGCGGAGCCCTGGGAGGGACTATATGGACAGCTCTTGCTGTGTGCTCTCTTGCTTTCCCTGTGGGGGAGGAGAAGATCCACAAGTAATGGATGACACCGTGGACCGGACTCACCGTTGGAGAAAGTAATTTATCAGGTAAGCATAAATTCTGTTTTTAAATAGATATTCCTTTATATATCTGTATATATGCATAACAAAAAAATATATATATATATATATATATATATATATATATATATATAATATATATATATATATATATATGTCCAATCTGAAAAAATAAGCGCACAAGAAACTTCTCATAGTATAGTCTGTTTAATAAACTTCCATAATAAAAAACACTTCTAAAAACCCCCTTCAGGGTGAGTACTCACACAGATGACCTCAATCAAATATGAGGTAAGTTGAATGTGTGTCTACCACAGAGGTATTAAAAAAACCAGTACACTGCAGAGGTGGAAACGAACTTGCTGTGTCCGTAATAAAATAATCTTCATTGAATTGTTCCAAACGGCAGCCAGTCAATGTGGCAGAAGGACAAAGTGGCCGTGAACAAAAGAGCTGACGAAGCAGAACAAAGTGACTGTGAACAAAAGAGCTGAAAAAGCAGAACTATTCTGTGAAACGCGTTAGGCTACACCCACCTACGCCACGGAGCAAGACACTGATCGGTATACCACGCTACCCTGTAGCATTTTGTGTACGAAGCTCCGATATTTGCTACCATTTGTATCAGCTCTTTTGTTCACGGCCTCTTTTGTCCTTCTGCCACATTGACTGTCTGCCGTTTGGAACAATCAGTGAAGATTATTTTATTATGGACACAGCAAGTTCGTTTCCCACCTCTGCAGTGTACTGGTTTATTACACCTCTGTGGTAGACACGCATTTAACTTACCTCATATTGATTGAGGTCATCTGTGTGAGTACTCACCCTGAAAGGGGTTGTTGGAAGTGGGTTTTTTTATGGAAGTTTATTAAACAGACTATACTATGACACGTTTCTTTGTGCGCTTATTTTTCAGATTGGACAAGTTTTTCTTTGAACTCCTCACTAGGTATTCGAGGATTCACTCATAAGCTGCCGTTTTTTCTCGGACGCATAGAAAACTGGATCAGAACATATTCAGATAAGACTGTTTATATTTGTGCTCTCATTTTAGAAGAGCGCTTTAATCCTATTCACTCTATTATAGAGTTAAATTTGTTTTTCATGTGTGCGCAGTTAACATTGTTGGTGTGTGTTACATACTTACTTTTCTCTGTTTCATATATATAAATCTATACATATATATATATATATATATATATATATATATATATAGTATAAATATATATATATAATAGAACATATTCTGCTATGTGAATAATATTGGGGATGTGAAATATTAATATGTCGGGTTAGCACACTTGAGAAAACGGGTTTGTGCACGAGTACGGGTGTTAGATTATTTTTTTTACTTTGAAGCCTGTGGGGGAATAATATAATGCGGTCGGGATATTTGAAGTTATTATTGTACTTTCAACTAGTAATATGCGTGCTACCCGACGAATGCAAAAAGCTTACGTCTAGAGAATTTATCACTTGAGTGCTAAAATAACCGGGATCGCTAAATAGTGCACCACTTCTAATCTAGCCCTCAGAGTTTATTGACCGATATATATATATACGTATACTATACAAATGTTAAAATGACTTTAATGTCCCATTGCTATCTTTAGCAGAGCATAAGGACTGGTTTTATATGCCTGAAACCCATATGCAGCAGGTTAAATATATTCATGAGTATCTGTCACCATTAACATGCACACAATATGCCATCTGTACTGGAAATATAAAGTATACAAAGACAAAACCGTAAGACGATAGGAAGGGTAAGGCAATGTTTTATCACATAACAAGTCAGATAGTACCACTAGGCAACTGATTTAATAGATAATGACAAATCCAACCTAGAGTAATGTAATAGCTAAGCACAACTCACTATAGAGAAGATATATATTCAAGAGCAAAGTCCTGTAGTTTTGAGCATTCAGTATTCTTTCAAGGTTATGCTGACTCATTCAGTCATTATTATATCAGAAATAAACCCTAGGCAAAATTCCCACAGTGGGACACAAATCCCAAAATACCCCTTGAGAAACCCCTCCTACTCTCCTCACTTAATGTATCTTTTTTTTTTTTTCTCCCTCTTCTCCCCCCCTCCCATCCCTCCCCTCCTACACCCTCCCAAGTCTGATTCGCTCATGCCTACATTTTTACATAATACCCATTAATATTGTCTGTATACTTATTATTGAAAAAAATATATATATATAAAAAGCTACTTGTTATATACTTCACACTAACCCCCAAGAAAAAAAAAAGAGACCCCTTCAGCTCCATTATATTATGCATATTCTTCTATTTCATGTTCTAATGGTTTATACTTATTTACCTTGTTTATCTCTTAACTGAATTACTGTCGATTTGTATTTGCCCATATTGTTATGGCATAACTGTTTTGCCTGTGCATTTGTCTCAATAAAAATTTATTATTCAAAAAAAAAAAGAAAAAAACCCTAGAATGCATTTTTCATTAATGGAACTTTAACAGTGGAGGCTCCTCCATTTGAACACACTCGCACGTGCCCCCCCCCCAGCAGCCCAGAAGAAAGAAAAAAAAAAAACAGAAAAAAATATAATTTTTCAATAGCCCCCTATTGAAAAAATTATATATATTTTTTTACCCCCAGAAAACAATACAACAAACATTTTTTTCAATAATGTTTAAAAGAAATTATTGTCATTTTATTATTACACTCTGTCTGTACTGTACTAAGACACTAAGTACTACTAATAATGACCCTAACCGCACGTGCGATAGCTAAGCTATGGCACTGTGTCTGTGCGCATGCTAAATTTGGCTGCTGCGCAGCTCCCAGCCTCCTCATTCCCCATAGTCTGCAGATCGCACACTTCAGCCTGTGCGAGGGGGGGTGGGAGGTGTTATGAGCGAGCCAGGCAGCAGCCAGTGACACAGAAGAGCCAAGAGCGTCATCACTCACAGTCACGTGATGACGCTTGAGAAGCTCCTCCCAGCTCAATGGCGCAAAATCTCATTGCGGAGATAGTCATTGAGCTGAGAGGAGCTCAAATTCACTGTGTGTCTGACTCTGTTACTGCCGGAATCCATTCACAGGCATAACACCGGTGTACAGCAAGAGCAAGTACCTTCGCAATTCGTCGGCAGCTGGGGCGGCGCTTGTCCAGTCCTCCTTTACTGCTGAGCAAGTGGAGAGCAGCAAGCAGGTGAGCCACGGGGCAGCTGGGCACAATATGGTTTTCCTGGCAGGGCAATCACAGAGGGGGAGGCCAGGGGGAGAGCTCAATAATGAGCATCAGATTAGATATTGCACCCATTACCATTACGTGTGCTTCATTTTTCAACACTCAGATGATGCAGAGTCTGAGACTAGAGAAATAGGGAGCTCATAACATGTCATTACACAGTGGGCACGAACTTACTAGAATATTTGAATAATCCTGGTTTATGTTGATGACTGGTGGAGATTTATCAACAGGAGAATGGGCAATAAAAAAAAAAAAACACTTTTCAATTAACTCCTGTTATCAAATCTTTGTCTTATTATATATATATTATATATATATATATGAAAGAAGATGGGTGTAGGTTTGGCGCTGGAGAACCGTCCTATAGATACTTCTAACCTAGAGTGTGTAGCTGCTGGCCTTCGAATGTACTAACCAGTGTGAATTGTGCCCCCAAGTACTCTTCACCTGTTAGATATAATATGGAAAAAATGATTAGGGAAAGGGGAAGGGGATGAATTCGAATGGTGCCACAATCTGGAAATAAGCCCAATATGTTTATACAAATACGGCTGGAATGGGGAGATCGTTGTGATGTAATATGATATAGTGTTGGTGCAAAATGTATAGAAACCAAACACAAGGGATAGATACGATATAAATGATTATATGTCTCTTACCTGTTTATGTCAGAAAGATACCTTCCTCATAACATGCTGTGATGAAGATAATATATATAAAGATGAGTCGATTCAATGGAAACATTACATGTATATGTCTACTAGTAATAATAATAATATACTGTTGTAGCTAGTAGTGCCGCAAAGTTACAACAATAAAATAAAGATAGTGTGTCCATATGATTACACACAAAACAGACCCATGTATAACTAGTAGAGAGGATATACGATCAACTTCCGTTATATTAATAATGCTCAGGGTCTCAAAATATAAGAAACGATATTATGGTACAAACAATTCAAAATTGTAATACAGTAGAAATGTTACTTTAAAATAAGAAATGATTACAAATTAAAACTAAAGAATAAAGAATAAAAAGGGATAACCTAATATCGTAATAACGTAATATCTGGATACAACAGTAAAAATGATGTGTGTTGTACGTCCTAATTGACAAAATAAAACTACTATAAATGAGTATGGTTATAGTCCCTATCAAATGTGCAGAACTTCAAATCGATAATACTTCAATCCACAACGTTCCCGTTGGGAGCCTACTTAGAATCCTTCACCTCAATCTCATGAGGTAAGTGCCGCGTAGTGTACAGATAAGTCTCCTTCCCGGTATCGGCTGTAGGTTTGAGATGTGTTGTCTTTTCAATCCTGTTCTCCTCCTCTCACCGCTCTTTCCCCCAGTGCATGCAATCATATAGAAAAAGGACATACGATAGTGCAACACTGTTCTAAAATGACACACTAACATTCACTGGATCAGAGTGGCAACCCCTCACTGACACTCGCAGGGCTGTCCTCTAATAAAAGGCCTGAATCCCATAGAAAATAATGGAGAAAACTTTACCATTACGTGTGCTTCATTTTTCAACACTCAGATGATGCAGAGTCTGAGACTAGAGAATAGGGAGCTCATAAAATGTCATTACACAGTGGGCACGAGCTTACTAGAATATTCTGAATAATCCTGGTTTATGTTGATGACTGGTGGACGATTTATAACTGGAGAATGGGGCAATAAAAAAACAAACAAAAAAACACTTTTCAATTAACTCCTGTTATCAAATCTTTGTCTTATTATATTTTTTTTTTATATATATATATATATATATATATATATATATATGAAAGAAGATGGGTGTAGGTTTGGCGCTGGAGAACTGTCCTATAGATACTTTAACCTAGAGTGTGTAGCTGGCTGCCTTCGAATGTCTAACCAGTGTGATTTGTGCCCCCAAGTACTCTTCACCTGGTTAGATATAATATGGAAAAATGATTAGGGGAAAGGGGAAGGGATGTATTCGAATGGTGCCCACACTCTGGAAAATAAGCCCATCTTTGATATTACAAATACGAGCTGGGAATGGGAGACTCGATGTGATGTAATATGATATAGTGTTGGTGCAAAATGTATCAGAAACCAAACACAAGGATTGATACGATATAAATGATTATATGTCTCTTAACATGTTTATGTCAGAAAAGTATACCTTCCTCATAACATGCTGTGATGAAGATAATATATATAAAGATGAGTCGATTCAATGGACATTAGATGTATATGTCTACTAGTAATAATAATTAATAATACTGTTGTAGCTAGTAGTGCCGCAAAGTTACAACAATAAAATAAAGATAGTGTGTCATATGATTACACACAAAACCAGACCCATGTATAACTAGTATGAGAGGATATACGATCACACTTCCGTTATATTAATAATGCTCAGGGTCTCAAAATATAAGAAACGATATTAGTGGTACAACAATTCAAAAATTGTAATCACAGTAGAAAATGTTACTTTAAAATAAGAATTGATTACAAATTAAAAATAAAGAATAAAGAATAAAAAGGATAACCTAATATCGTAATAACGTAATATTGGATACACAGTAAAAATGATGTGCTGTTGTACGTCCTAATGACAAAATAAAACTACTATAAATTGAGTATGGTTATAGTCCTTATCCAAATGTGCAGACTTCAAATCGATATACTTCAATCCACAACGTTCCCGTTGGGAGCCCTACTTAGAATCCTTTCACCTCAATCTCATGAGGTAAGTGCCGCGTAGTGTACAGATAAGTCTCCTTCCCGGTATCGGCTGTAGGTTTGAGATGTGTTGTCTTTTCAATACTGTTCTCTCCTCTCACCGCTCTTCTCCCCACAGTGCATGCAATCATATAAGAAAAAGGACATACGATAGTGCAACACTGTTCTAAAATGACACACTAACATTCACTGGATCAGACGTGGAAAACCCTCACTGACACTCGCAGGGCTGTCCTCTAATAAAAGGCCTGAATCCCATAGAAAATAATGGAGAAAACTTTACCATTACGTGTGCTTCACATTTTTCAACACTCAGATGATGCAGAGTCTGAGACTAGAGAAATAGGGAGCTCATAAAATGTCATTACACAGTGGGCACGACTTACTAGAATATTTGAAATAATCCTGGTTTATGTTGATGACTGGTGGAGATTTATCAACAGGAGAATGGGCAATAAAAAAAAACAAACAAAAAAACACTTTTCAATTAACTCCTGTTATCAAATCTTTGTTCTTATTATATTTTTTATATATATATATATATATATATATATATATATATATAGATATATATATATATATATAATATATATATATATTATATTATATGAAAGAAGATGGGTGTAGGTTTGGCGCTGGAGAACCGTCCTATAGATACTTCTAACCTAGAGTGTGTAGCTGGCTGCCTTCAGAAATGTCTAACCAGTGTGAATTGTGCCCCCACAGTACTCTTCACCTGTTAGATATAATATGGAAAAAATGATTAAGGAAAGGGGAACGGGGATGTATTCGAATGGTGCCACACTCTGGAAATAAGCCCAATATGTTATTACAAATACGGCTTGGGAATGGAGATCGATGTGATGTAATATGATATAGGTTGGGTGCAAAATGTATAGAAACCCAAACACAAGGGATTGATACGATATAAATGATTAAATGTCTCTTAAACCTGTTTATGTCAGAAAGATACCTTCCTCATAACATTGCTGTGATGAAGATAATATATATAAAGATGAGTCGATTCAATGGAACATTACATGTATATGTCTACTAGTAATAATAATAATACTGTTGTTGCTAGTAGTGCCGCAAAGTTACAACAATAAAATAAAGATAGTGTGTCATATGATACACACCAAAACAGACCCATGTATAACTAGTAGAGAGGATATACGATCACACTTCCGTTATATTAATAATGCTCAGGGTCTCAAAATATAAGAAACGATATAGTGGTACAACAATTCAAAATATTGTAATCACAGTAGAAAATGTTACTTTAAATAAGAATTGATTACAAATTAAAAATAAAGAATAAAAAGGGATAACCTAATATCGTAATAACGTAATATTGGATACACAGTAAAAATGATGTGTATTGTACGCTCCTAATTGACAAATTAAAACTACTATAAATGAGTATGGTTATAGTCCATATCAAATGTGCAGAACTTCAATCGATAATACTTCAATCCACAACGTTCCCGTTGGAGCCCTAACTTACACTCCTTCACCTCAATCTCATGAGGTTAAGTGCCGCGTAGTGTACAGATAAGTCTCCTTCCCGGTATCGGCTGTAGGTTTGAGTTGTTGTCTTTTCAATACTGTTCTCTCCCTCTCACCGCTCTTTTCCCCACAGTGCAAGCAATCATATAAGAAAAAGGACATACGATAGTGCAACACTGTTCTAAAATGACACACTAACATTCACTGGATCAGACGTGAAAACCTCACTGACACTCGCAGGGCTGTCCTCTAATAAAAGGCCTGAATCCCATAGAAAATAATGGAGAAAACTGGAAAAGTCCAGTTCGGATTGAACTTGAATCTGATTGGCTGATTCAATCAGCCAATCAGATTTTTTCTAGCTTAATTCCGATTGGCTGATAGAATCCTATCAGCCAATCGGAATTTGACGGACGCCATCTTGGATGACGTCATTTAAAGGAACTCATTCGTCGGGAAGTCGTCGTGCCGGATGGATGCTCCGTGGCGGAGGAGCGAAGAAAGAAGATTGAAGATGCCCATTTGCTTGAAGACATCGCCGATGGAAGAAGACTCTCATGCCGCTTGCTTTGAAGACATCGCCGGGATGGAAGAAGACTTCACCTGCCGCTAGCTGGAAGACATCGCCCGGATCAGATGAGGAGTTCAGCCCGGCGTGGTGAAGATAAGATAGGGAGATCTTCAGGGGGGGTAGTGTTAGGTTTATTTAAGGGGGGTTTGGGTTAGATTAGGGTATGTGGGTGTGGGTTGTAATGTTGGGGGGTGGTATTGTGTCTTTTTTTTTCAGACAAAAGAGCAGTTTTTTTTTGGGGCATGCCCCCACAAAAGGCCCTTTTAAGGGCTGGTAAGGTAAAAGAGCTTTGAACTTTTTTTAATTTAGAATAGGGTAGGGAATTTTTTTATTTTGGGGGGCTTTATTATTTTATTAGGGGGCTTAGAATAGGTGTAATTAGCTTAAAAATCTTGTAATCTTTTTTTTATTTTTGTAATTTAGTGTTTGTTTGTTTTTTGTAATTTAGTTTAGTTTATTTAATTGTATTTTTAGATAGATATTTGTAGTTTCCTTTAATTTATTGATAGTGTAGGTGTATTTGTAACTTAGGTTAGGATTTATTTTACAGGTAATTGGGTAATTATTTAACTAGGTAGCTATTAAATAGTTAATAACTATTTAAATAGCTATTATACCTAGTTAAAATAATTAATAATTTACCTGTAAAATAAATATAAACCCTAAACATAGCTACAATGTAACTATTAATTACATTGTAGCTATCACACGGCTAGATTTAGAGTTTTGTCGGTAACGACCCGCGTAGCTAACGCTGGTTTTTTTCTGGCCGCACCTTTAAAATAACTCTGGTATTGAGACTCCACAGAATAGCTGCGTTAGGCTCCAAAAAAGGAGCGTACAGCATATTTAACGCCACTGCAACTCTCGATACCAGAGTTGCTTACGGATGCGGCCAGCCTCAAAAACGTGCTCGTGCACGATTCCCCCATAGGAAACAATGGGCTGTTTGAGCTGAAAAAAAACCTAACACCTGCAAAAAGCCGCGTTCAGCTCCTAACGCAGCCCATTGTTTCCTATGGGGAAACACTTCCTACGTCTGCACCTAACACTCTAACATGTACCCCGAGTCTAAACACCCCTAACCTTACACTTATAACCCCTATTCTGCCGCCCCCCCCGCTATCGCTGACCCTGTATAATTTTTTAACCCCTAATCTGCCGCTCCGTAAACCGCCGCTACTTACATTATCCCTATGTACCCCTAATCTGCTGCCCCTAACACCGCCGACCCCTATATTATATTTATTAACCCCTATCTGCCCCCACAATGTCGCCTCCACCTGCCTACACTTATTAACCCCCTAATCTGCCGAGCGGACCGCACCGCTATTATTAATAAAGTTATTAACCCCTAATCTGCCCTCACTAACCCTATAATAAATAGTATTAACCCCCTAATCTGCCCTCCCTAACATCGCCGACACCTAACTTCAATTGTTAACCCCTAATCTGCCGACCGGAGCTCACCGCTATTCTAATAAATGTATTAACCCCTAAAGCTAAGTACTAACCCTAACACTAACACCCCCCTAAATTAAATATAATTTAAATCTAATTAATTAACTCTTCTTAAATAAATTATTCCTATTTAAAGCTAAATACTTACCTGTAAAATAAATCCTAATATAGCTACAATATAAATTATAATTATATTATAGCTAATTTTAGGAATTTATATTTATTTACAGGTAACTTTGTATTTATTTTAACCAGGTACAATAGCTATTAAATAGTTAAGAACTATTTAATAGCTAAAATAGTTAAAATAATTACAAATTTACCTGTAAAATAATCCTAACCTAAGTTACAATTAAACCTAACACTACACTATCAATAAATAAATTAAATAAAATACCTACAATTACCTACAATTAAACCTAACACTACACTGTAGGTTTGAGATGTGTTGTCTTTTCAATACTGTTCTCTCCTCTCACCGCTCTTTCCCCACAGTGCATGCAATCATATAAGAAAAAGGATATACGATAGTGCAACACTGTTCTAAAATGACACACTAACATTCACTGGATCAGACGTGAAAACCCTCACTGACACTCGCAGGGCTGTCCTCTAATAAAAGGCCTGAATCCCATAGAAATAATGGAGAAAACTGGAAAAGTCCAGTTCAGATTGAACTTGAATCTGATTGGCTGATTCAATCAGCCAATCAGATTTTTCTAGCTTAATTCCGATTGGCTGATAGAATCCTTTAGTAATTTTGAATAGGGTAGGGCATTTTTTTATTTTGGGGGGCTTTGTTATTTTATTAGGGGGCTTAGAGTAGGTGTAATTAGTTTAAAATTGTTGTAATATTTTTCTTATGTTTGTAAATATTTTTTTATTTTTTGTAACTTAGTTCTTTTTATTTTTTGTACTTTAGTTAGTTTATTACATTGTAGTTATTTGTAGGAAATTGTATTTAATTTATTTATTGATAGTGCAGTGTTAGGTTAATTGTAGGTAATTGTAGGTATTTTATTTAATTTATTTATTGATAGTGTAGTGTTAGGTTTAATTGTAACTTAGGTTAGGATTTATTTTACAGGTAAATTTGTAATTATTTTAACTAGGTAGCTATTAAATAGTTCTTAACTATTTAATAGCTATTGTACCTGGTTTAAAATAAATACAAAGTTACCTGTAAAATAAATATAAATCCTAAAATAGCTATAATATAATTATAATTTATATTGTAGCTATATTAGGATTTATTTTACAGGTAAGTATTTAGCTTTAAATAGGAATAATTTATTTAATAAGAGTTAATTTATTTCGTTAGATTTAAATTATATTTAATTTAGGGGGGTTGTTAGTGTTAGGGTTAGACTTAGCTTTAGGGGTTAATACATTTATTAGAATAGCAGTGAGCTCCAGTTGGCAGATTAGGGGTTAATAATTGAAGTTAGGTGTCGGCGATGTTAGGGAGGGCAGATTAGGGGTTAATACTATTTATTATAGGGTTAGTGAGGCGGATTAGGGGTTAATAACTTTATTATAATAGCGGTGCGGTCTGGTCGGCAGATTAGGGGTTAATAAGTGTAGGCAGGTGGAGGCGACGTTGAGGGCGGCAGATTAGGGGTTAATAAATATAATATAGGGGTCGGCGGTGTTAGGGGCAGCAGATTAGGGGTACATAGCTATAATGTAGGTGGCGGCGCTTTGCGGTCGGCAGATTAGGGGTTAATTATTGTAGGTAGCTGGCGGCGACGTTGTGGGGGGCAGGTTAGGGGTTAATAAATATAATACAGGAGTCGGCGGTGTTAGGGGCAGCAGATTAGGGGTACATAAGTATAACGTAGGTGGCGGTCAGCAGATTAGGGGTTAAAAAAATTTAATTGAGTGGCGGCGATGTGGGGGGACCTCGGTTTAGGGGTACATAGGTAGTTTATGGGTGTTAGTGTACTTTAGAGCACAGTAGTTAAGAGCTTTATAAACCGGCGTTAGCCCAGAAAGCTCTTAACTACTGACTTTTTCCTGCGGCTGGAGTTTTGTCGTTAGATTTCTAACGCTCACTTCAGCCACGACTCTAAATACCGGAGTTAGAAAGATCCCATTGAAAAGATAGGATACGCAATTGACGTAAGGGGATCTGCGGTATGGAAAAGTTGCGGCTGAAAAGTGAGCGTTAGACCCTTTTTTGAGTGACTCCAAATACCGGCGGTAGCCTAAAACCAGCGTTAGGAGCCTCTAACGCTGGTTTTCACGGCTACCGCCAAACTCCAAATCTAGGCCACAGAGTTTATTTATTTTTTTTGTTTAATAATTTTTTTATTGAGGTTTTTCCAGGAAACAATGAAAAGGTTACAAGCTTGAAAAAAAAATACAATATATATGTACACAATATTTTCATATCTTCACATTAGTAAGAACTGACTGAAATACAGCTAAGCATATTGAGAATATACATGTCTAAATAAAAGCAGGATGCTATGGACAGAGATCACACTACAACACATTCTTAAAGGTAATAACTGACTGAGATACATACAAACAGGTTGTGTATACACATATTAAAATAAAAGAGGGAATCTATGCTCAATGATTGCACAATAATACGTTCTTAAAGGCAATATCTCTCTGGAAAACAAATAAACAAGCTGTATATAATGAAACCTCAGTTTTCTTTTAAAGGTATATCACTGGAGTAACTACATCACCGGCCACTTTTGGACCGACCAAAACATAAAGGATAAATGAAATGGTAGTTACATACTGACCACTCTTGGGTCACTAGAAAAGTACAGACCTCCTAGCTGATATATAAGAGTATATTTTACATCGCTGGAGGTAATAGGACTAGAATGATAAACAAATGGTATAGCATGAAACATTAAATATATGTAAAACAACAACAACAGATTATGTAAAAAGTTTCAACACTAAAGGATAAAATACATTTCTGGTCTAATATGACATCTGTGTTAAACACTAAATTCCACCCCACTAATTCTGTAAACTTTAGTTTCAGCAGACCCTTTTTCTTCTATTTAGCAAGCCTGTGGGGCCTGAGGCTGTTGTTAATTGCATAGAACATAAGAGGATGTACCACTACTGACATATATAAACTTATATAGGTCTTATCAATGGGTAAGATATAACTCCTTACTCATAATATATAATGTGAATGCTGCGCCACCTCGGCCGCCGGCAGCACAGCAAAATATGAAACAAAAAGGAGGAACACATTAAATTGGCTTATATTTACCATATCTATTAACAAGTCAGTTTGATTATAAGAACTGGGGTCCCCTTAAACCTTTAATTATCGCTATACTAGGAAACATATAAGAAGAATAACAGTAATCCATCTAGACTATCACAAATAAATAAATTACTGCTGTCTATAATGGTGCAAGCAATACATGCGACTTGAAATGTAACAAGGCAGTCTCCCCAACATTCGGCTTAGTTGCCTTCATAAGGGTATAATGAAAGTCTAAGTATGTGGGTTCAGCAGGGGTAAATTGTCCAACAGAAGTGCTTGGTAATCAGATGATGGTTGGATGGGTGACAGTGCCAGTCCGCAAATAACATTAGAGTACCCGTATTATGCAAACTGCGGATGCCTGTTAGCAGGGGCATATTCATTAACCCACTCCTACCTTCATGATCCGATTACAGTCCGTGTCAATAAGGCAACTCAGTGGATGATGTTGCGCACAAATAGCGGACCGTAGCATAGTTGATGAGGCCGCCTTGTAAATGTCAGAAATGTCCCCTGAGTAATCAAGCATCGCCTCAAACTGACCCCCACCGAGGTCCCATCTGTCAGGCTGTAAGGTCTTCTTAACGGCAGCTGGGGTGAGGGAGATCCTGTTTTTGCGGCCTCTAGGTAGTACAGGAGTATGCGCTTCTCGTGCCTCAAAATGCTGCACAGCAGCTGTGGTGATGAGATCAGCTCCCACATCCACAGTGACTGCAATCCGTTTGAGGTGAGAGTCTCCCCCTAGATCCACACATACTCCTGTTGCTTGCAACACCAAGGGAGTTTCCCCTGCATCGACCCATGTACTGGGTGGATAATGGGCAATTAGAGGCTCGTTCGATTGTAATGTGCATTTTATGAAGGGTCTGCAAATATCCCTCAGTGAGTTCCATTCCGCTCTTATCGTTGACCTAAGTTGTGAAAAGTGAGCATCTAGAAGTGCTCCGACTTCTTGTAGAAAGAATTCAGCCTCCGCCATTTTAAAGGAGCTTCAAGTCAGAATATAAAGCTGAGATGCTGCTCTGATGAGGATGCAAATAAGGCAATTCACAAGTAGAACAAACTTTACATGTTTCATCCGAGATAGTGTGTGGGGTGAAGCCGTGAGTGAATTATAGATTCAGAAATTCGTAGCAGCGTTACTTGTCTGCTCTGTAACCCGGTTATCCGGGGGGGGGTATTATGCGGCAGCCTAAGCACCATAAGTTGTAGATCACGCTTTGGTGCCCTGCAGGTTGTATAGTCCGTAGGGTTGCAACTTGTATAATTTATGCAGGGCTTCTTCAAACCATAGCCGTTGTTCTGATCAGGTCTGTAGGCAATTTAGGCGATCTCCATTACCACATGGCCACTCTCCATGCTGCTGCGCTGAGAAACATAGGCTGGACGTCCGATCCCAGGGCAGAGATCTATACTATAGTAGTGGTAGGCAATACGATTCAGACTGTGGGTATTTGCAAATAAAGATTGTCCAAATATATGCTGAAAACCCCCACTTATTAAGGCTTAAAGTCAGGAGCCCAGAGACCACACGTCCAGCCACCTCAGCTATCGGCTCCGCCCCCCTAAAATCAATTTTCTATCCTCTGATGGCCATTAACTTCTGCAGTTTTCTATTAAATAATTGACGCTGTAAAATGATGCAGGGTGATTTGTTTATATCTGTGCAGGAGCATAATCTTTGTAGCAAATCCCAGTAAATCTACTGGATAATGCTAACGTCAATCATCAGGGAATGTCTTCTCTCTGGCGAAAGATGTAAACATTTTCCCAGCTTCAGATTGGCTGCCCAGTGACGTTTCCCTGAGGTCAAAACCCACCGCATTTCTGTTTCTTATTCGTCTGTGTCTTTCTAAGCGAAGCATAAGATTGGTCAGATGTCTTCCCCTGTGTCTCGTCCCAAAAGAACTATACTACGGTGGCGGTTGGATAACATCGACTTCTAGGTGGGCAGTGATTGATGGGCGGGAGCTGCATTTCAGAGTAAAGCAATAACAGAACAGAGGGAGGCGCTTGCATTCACTCACCAAGAGTCAGCCGACAAGGAAGAAAGCCTCCTCGCACGCTGAGGGACTGGCCACTTCACGTATCTACATACTATCCTCTTCAAGTCCATCCGACTGAAGAGGGTGAGTGGCATCATAGCTTTTTCTCACTACGAGTGATCGCCATTTCTATTTCATTGTATCTCGCTGCCGACGCGAATGCCGGCCACAGAGTTTATTTTATAGGTAAGTATTTAGATTTAAATAGGAATATTTTAGTTTATAATATGAATTAGATTTATTTAATAAGAATTTAGTTAGGGGTGTTAGAGTTAGATAGAATTAATATAGTTTATATAAAAACTATAGTAACTATATTAACTATATTAACCCTAATATAATTAGGGTTAATATAGTTAATATATATAATGTAATAACTATATTAACTATAATATACTTAGGGTTAATATAGATAATATAGCTGGCGGCGGGGTAGGTAGATTAAATTAGGGGTTAATAATTTTAATATAGATGGCGGCGGTGTAAGGGGTTCACATTAGGGGATAGATCAGTTAGATGGTGGCGGTTTTAGGGGCTCACAGTAGGGGGTTAGTTTATGTAGATGGCGGCGGTTTAGGGGTTTAATACTTTATTAGGGATTGCGGCGGGGGATCGCGGTTGACAGGGAGATAGACATTGCGCATGCGTTAGGTGTTAGGTTTTATTTAGCAGATCGCGGTTGACAGGGAGATAGACATTGCGCATGCGTTAGGTGTTAGGTTTATTTAGCAGCCAGTTTAGGGAGTTACGGGGCTCCAATAGTCAGCGTAAGGCTTCTTACGGCTGCTTTTTGTGGCGAGGTGAAAATGGAGAAATCTTACTCCATTTTCACCTCGTAAGTCCTTACGCTGTATATTGGATACCAAACTGCGCGGGTTTGGTATACCTGCCTATGGCCCAAAAAACTACGGGCAACGGCAGAAATATACGCGCGTAACTTCTAGGTTACGCCGTATATAGGATACCAAACCCGCGCAAATATTGGCGTCGCCAGCTTTTGCGGGTGACAATTTGTATCGGATCGACCCCATAGAGAGGGGATGGGACCGCTCTCTACCTCACTAAACAGCAGAAACAGGAAATGTAGGGGATTAAGGAAGCAAACAAATACGGTATGGATTAAAAGTATAATTTATTAAAAATATGATTACAAATAAAAAACATGAACTTAACGGTTTTAGTATTGAGGTGATATAGATGTAAGAAAAGTGTTTCAAATTGATTCAATTTACCATCACTTTAAATTACATGAAAAGGACGCAAAATAAATAATGAACGTATATTGCAGTTGTTTTACTGTGTATATAGCTAAATATTTTATATACTAATCTCAAGATGTTTGCTACCCATTTAATACTGTGCTCATACAAGACATATACTACCCATGGTTAGGGATGGGCGAATGTGCTTAAAGTGTAAATCGTTTGGTAGAACTAATAGTCCTGTGGACATTCGTTTTCGACAATAGAACGTTGATAACAATGAAAATCCATTAAAATTTGGTAATCGTATGTTATTGTCAGTTTTCGAAAGTTACTTTCAGAATTAGATTGAATATCCACATTCGAAATGTCGAATGTAACATTTGATTTAACAAATACTATTCAGAAGTTCAATAGTTCATGTGGTAGAGAATTTAGTACATTTATGCATAATAGATACAAATTTATCAATTTCAATGTTTCTATTTCAAATATTGCATAATTAGAATATTACATTTAAAGAGAGCATTAGAAAAACTATTCCAAATATATAGATTCAAATTTTTCGAATTCGAATATTGCATCATTCAAATCAAAATATTAGAAAATTTTCAATCAAATATAACATGCAAAGAAAGAATTAGAAATACTATTACATTAAACAAATTTTGTATCACATTAGAAATTTGAAACAAATGAACAAATGAGTTCAAATTCGTTTCACTTTTGGAGTGTTGCAAAACATTTTCTCATTCCTACCCATGGCTAGTTTTTGAAACATAAATGGAATTCAGTTGTATCTAGAAAAGAAAAATATAAGGGATTAAAAATACATATCATTTTTGTTTTATTGTACAAATATTGACTCAGCAAAGATACTGGATTTCTGGTACACTATGGTGATCTTCAGTCAAGTTCAGACATACGCCATTATTAGATAGCAAGGTCACATATCACATGCCCTAACTAGACTTCTAGATGTATCTATATTTACACAAAGCCTATAACCTAGCTGCAAAAGTTGTGATTATTTAAAGGGACATTGAACTGTTTGGCACAACTACAAAAAAGGGTTAATACTAACTATGTTATGGTTTATTTCTTTGTTATTTTCCTGTCTTCAAAACTGGAAACTCCGCCTCTTCAGACTGGGTGCTGCCATCTTGAAGTTTAGACATTCTCACATCCTGTGAAAGAAATGGTGGTGCGCAGTTACAGACCAGTGCAGTTGTCTGCTTTTTGACCCCATGTATTCTCCACCTTGGGTTTGTGACACAGAGCAGGAGCTTCACATTTTTACAGCAGCTACATTGCTCTGTATTGTTCATGAGTAATTTTAATTTGATATATTTTTTGTAGCTAGGTAATAAAAGTGCAGAGATGGAAAGCTCATGATCTGTATCATACACAATAACCCAGAAAAATGATTCCGCTCTCATAAAAGCGAGCAACATCAACTAATCAGAGTCTGCCCCCCTTCTATCATCGGGTGTGAGAATATGTGTGCTCCAAGATGGCAGACGTTGGCTTTAAAAGCTGCAGGCACAAGATGAAATGTGTGTGGGATTTTGTTTGCTATTTTATAAGATAGGTCCTTATTCAAAATCAAGCAAGACTGCCAACTTGCTGCAAAATTTATACTGCTATTCAAAATACAGCAGTCTAACGCAATATACGTGGTTCTCTTCTGTTGTGTGAAATTTTGCAGGAAAATATAGATAATATATATACAAAAATGTATCATTTTGATGAATTTTGTGCAAGTCTGAAATTGCGCTATCCGGACACATGTTAAATTCAATTGAGCTCAAGCAAATGCGTTTACTTTCAACCTGTAATACACACGCTACTTCTGACGCATGCAAAGAGCCGCACTAAATACCTTTTCATTTGCACTCAACAGCGCACCACTCGTGACCTAGCCCTTAGAGGACATATATTGTACCACCAATGTCTCAGTTTGCATCAACACTAACGAATACATGACACCACAAGCGATCTCAGCATATACAGTAATTGAATAAAGGTGCACAGAGCATATGTGCATATGCTCATGCATAATAAATGCTGTAACAGCCTTTACTAGAATCATTTTTGCAAATACGTTTGTATAATAATTAACTGTGGGTTTTAATAAAACACAAAAGATAGAAGCGGAATCATGGTGCAGAACATCCGAACCACTTCCTAGTGAGATAATAAAGGGCAAATTCAAATTGCATCAAGCTTCCCTCTGGTGTTATAAACCTATGATGGGTTATTGATTACCCAGCAACTACCAGCTCACTTCCTAATACAGGACTATTACAACTCCATCAGGTATCCCTAGCTGTGCCTAGCCCCTTAACAACCTATAATAAATGCCTTTACCAGGCTCCTACTCTCTACCAATCCTTCACTCTTGCCTCTGTAATAAAATACAAAATCCTGACCCTAACACTCAAGGCCCTCAATAATACTGCTTCTTCCTATATCTTGTCTTTATATACTCGTCCATGACCACCTGCTCTCCTCCTCTCTTGTTACTTACTCACATTCCATCTACAGGACTTCTAGAGATTGGCTAATATATTTTGTAACTCTCTGCCTCGCTCTACAAGACTCTATCCTAGTTTTCAAACGTTCAGGCATTCCTTAAAGACTCTATTGTTCAGGGATGAATATGATCTACTCTAACCTTTCTCACCCTTCTTTAGTCAGCCCTTTGCACCCCCCTAGTGTGTAAGCTTAGGAGCCCAGCCATGCTGGGGATCACGTTCTCTAAAGGGGATCAACATTAATTGGCAATTCTTAGAAGGGCTCTCTACTAGTCCTCTACTCAACTGGTCCATAATTTGCCTCCTATAAATTTTGTAACCTTTTGTATATTATACCTACATTAATAGCTCTGCAGAATCTGTTGCCACTCTACAAATAAATGATAATAATGATAATAATAATAACAAGAAGAACAGAAGACGAGAGAGGAAATGAATCTATCTGGAATAAAACCAGTAACAAACAGGTGTAATAAAAATGAGGATTTATTAAAATAATGTGATCTGTTCCTCAGCTTAATCTTACAGCTGTTTTATGAGCTGTTTTATTTTCCTTTAAAGGGATATAAACCAGTGCTCCTTTAATAAACATAACAAATCAAAACAATTTACTTGTTTTCTTGCTAAATGACCACTCAGTATAGCCACTGACCACCTCTAGATAAGAGAGCTACTATAAACTACTTGCAGCTAGCAGATAGGTGTCTCCTGACAACACTTCCAACTGTTAAATTGTCTTCCTGCAGAGGCCATTGTGGGGCTGTAAGAGGAAGTAATGGACCCTGTACAAATGAAGTTAAAAAAAAAGAGATAAAAGTTAAAATTCTTTAAAAGTTATGTATAATATATATTGCAATGATTTCTATTAAGTATAACCCACTGCTTAGTGCTTTTTTAATGAAACAGACTGATCTATATTCCTTTCACTTCAGAAGACTGAATTAGAGGTAGCAGACAAGACTAGCATTATCTGTTTTTACAAGCTCCACTGATCAGCACTAATGTCTTGTCTCATTTTTAAAGGCTCTTTTTGTTCTTGTAGTTTGGGTTCATAAACAAACTCAGTGCACTTGTATCCACCAGAACGGGGATGGGGGGTGGTGGGTAAATAAGAAAACAAATACTTTTTAACCTGTAAAAGAAACCAAGTTCACTGAGGTCTTATCATATTGACAATAATAGCTTTGTCAGAATGCTGGTACCTGGGTGTAGAAAACACAGCCATAGAAATGACCTGGCACTCTACCAGATAAACTGGGTGGCAGTTGGATAAAAAGCTGTTTTATTATATTGTCGTAATGACCTTTAAACCCTAAAATAAAAAAAAGTTTACTATTTTAATACATCCTGTGATGTTTATTCTAACTATGTGCCTGACTAACGTTCTGCTATATGACCTAAACCGTAAACCTTGCATTAATAATACATCCAAATAATAAGCTTTATTTGGACACAATGTTTTCCCTGAAACATTGGAAAAGCACTAAACAGCTAGAGAAAAATGAAATTGCGGTACAAAAATGATAGGTATTTAAAGAACAAATATGAAATAGTTACCATGTTATAAGCACATAGTAAATTTATTAAAAATATATACCCTTTACTACCACATTTTACTAACAAGGACACTAAATGATAAATACATTTCATTCTTATTCGCATACTCCTACTAATATTACTTAGCATTAAAAGAGACAGTAGTTCTTTAAAGGGGCAGTCTACACCAGAATTGTTATTGTTTTAAAAGATAGATAATCCATTTATTACCCATTTCCCAGTTTTGCATAACCAACACAGTTATAATAATATACTTTTAACCTCTGTGATTATCTTGTATCTAAGCCTCTGCAAACTGCCCCTTTTTTCAGTTCTTTTGACAGACTTGCAGTCTAGCCAATCAGTGCCTGCTCCCAGATAACTTCTCGTGCACGAGCACAGTGTTATCTATATGAAATACGTGAACTAACACCCTCTAGTGGTGAAAAACTGTTAAAATGCAATCTGAAAGAGGTGGGCTTCAAGGCCTAAGAAATTAGCATATGAACCTCCTAGGTTAAGCTTTCAACTAAGAATACCAAGAGAACAAAGCAAAATTGGTGATAAAAGTAAATTGGAAAACTGTTTAAAATTACATACTCTATCTGAATCATGAAAGTTTATTTTGGCCTAGACTGTCCCTTTAAATATATTGGTATTTTTGCTTTATTCATTTGATGTTTTATTATTGCTTAAATGGACACAAAACCCAAACATTTTCTTTCATGATTCAGATAGAACATACAATTTTAATCAACTTTCCAATTTACCAATATTATCAAATTTTCTTCTTTTTCTTTGGGAAAGCAGGAAGGTAAGTGTGCACGTGCCTGCAGTACAATATAGCAGCAGTTTTGCAACAATGCTATACATTAGCAAGAGCACTAGAGGGCAGCACTATTTCCTGTCATGTAGTGCTCCAGAAATGTGCACACGACTTATCTAGATATCTCTTCAACAAAGAATAACAAGAGAACGAAGCAAACTTAATTGGAAACTATTCTTAAAATTGTTTTCTCTATCTGAATCATGTAAGAAAAAAATTTGAAATTAGGTGGGGTTAACAAATGAGATAAGTTGCGTAGGGATTGGGGATATAGGTGACTGGAGGAATAACTAGACTTCACTGGGACCTAGAGCAAAGGAAGTGTTGGGGCCCCCCATTTTATTAACGCCTTTTATGTCTGTTCTTCAGAGACTGAGCCAGCCGCCAAATAGCAGGAAGAGGAGCTGCTTCCTTGAGTCATCCTTTCCCCTCGGTTAGTATCTACCAGAGAATATGCAGCCTTCCTGTACAAATATGACAGCAGGTTATTCTGTACCACAACACTGTGGCGGCCATATTGGAAATTCTGCCATTTATGCCAAATCCATACACTTTCTGTACACTGAAAAAGAGCTTGTTTTGTGTGTGTGTGTATGGGGGGGGGGGGGGGTAGGTAGGACACACAGAGGGGCTAACTATGGCGCAGGTGGCGGCCAGGCCCATTGTGGAAACGCCACTACTACGTGCTTGTAGTACGGGACTTAAAAGGACATTGTACTAATACATTTTATTTAATGCATATAAAAAGCAGCATTTACACATGTTAAAAATATCTTTTGCCTAAAAATGTTATAGGGATACTGAACTCAATTTTTTTCTTTCATAATTCAGACAGAGCAGGCAATTTTAAGCCCCTTTTTAATTTACTCCTATTATCATTTTTTATTTGTTCTCTTGGTATCTTTATTTGACAAAGCAGGAATGTAAGCTTACAAGCCGGGCTATTTTTGGCTCAGAACCCTGGATAAAGCTTGCTAATTGGTGGGTACATTTAGCCACCAATCAGCTAGCTGTACCCAGGTGCAGAACCAAAGATGGGCCGGCTTGTAAGCTTTCATTCCTGCTTTCTCAAATAAAGATACCAAAAGAACAAAGAAAAAATGATAACAGGAGTAAATTAGAAAGTTGCTTAAAATTGCCTGCTCTGTCTGAATCATTAAAGAAAAAAAAATGGGTTCAGTGTCCCTTTAAACATAATTTTTTTTAATTTTAATTGAAACTAATACAGCAGTACTTGTTTTGTACTTACCACTAATCATCACCGGCTGCTTCTGCTTTACTGGTAGAGAGTCAAATCCCTGCAAGTATGAAAACATTTATTAAAGTAAAGGTAAAGAATTAAAAAAAATACATGTTGACTACAATGTCTCTTTAAAAGGACCATTAAATACATTAGAATTGCGTAATTGGCAGATCAGCGTAATAATAAGGACAGTGCAATAACAATTACTTTGAATTTCAAATGATCAAAATATTTTTTTCTGATAATTTTCCTGTCCCCTGTGTCATATGTCAGCCATGAACTAATCACAGGACTGTATTCACAAAAAGATAAATTGCAGGTGAATTGTAGGTGATTTGAAATCTTTCATTAAAGGGACATAATACTCATATGCTAAATCACTTGAAACTGATGCAGTATAACTGTAAAAAGCTGACGGCAAAATATCACCTGAGCATCTCTATGTAAAAAAGGAAGATATTTTACCTTACAATTTCCTCAGTTCGCCAGAGTAAGTGCTGTGTAAAAAGTTATACTCAGCTGCTGTCCAGCTGCAGTTAAAAGGAAAAGGAAAAACAAACATCAACCAATCGGCATCAGCAGTGCTGAGGTCATGAACTCTTTTACTGTGATCTCATGAGATTTCATAGTAAACTTCCTTAAACTGAATAGGGAAATAACATGAGTGTGCATGAGGCTCACTCCATTGCCTGTTCCGGGACAGACATACTGATTTGTTGCTTAAAGTCCTTTACAATAGGGTGTGAATACTTAGGACATTTTGAGGTAAAATAACTTCCTTTTTTACATAGAGATGTTCAGGTGATATTTTCTAGTCAGCTTTTACAGCTATGCTGCATCACTTTCAAGTGTTTCAACATTTGGGTATCATGGCCCTTTAACTATGCATTATCAAGTGCCAAACCTAGTAAATATCTCCTGCAAGAAGAGCTGAGTCAGCCCTGCACAATGCATAGTTAAAGGGACAGTCTACACCCAAAATTGTTATTGTTGAAAAAGATAGATATTGGGGGATATTTATCAAAGCCTCAACTATGCTGCATTCGCCAGCACCAATACGCTTTCCTAACATCGCAGCCACGGACCTGAATACGATCTCAATATTTATTAAAAAAAGCTGTGCACTAAGTACGGGGCAATGAGCATCGGACTGTTGTTAACTCACAGTCATCAATCTTGCGTCTATTCGGCTTTTTCCCAACTTTATTTATACACTGTCACTAAACGCCGCCACTATACTAAAATGTTTAACCCCTATCCCGCCGCTCCCCGACACCACTGCAACCTAAATAAATTTATTAACCCCTATCCCGCCGCCACTAAATAAATGTATTAACCCCTAAACCTCTGGCCTCCCACATCACTACCATTAAATAAACCTATTAACCCCTAAACCGCCAGCCCCCCCATCGCCATAAACTAAATTAAGATATTAACCCCTAAACCTAACAACCCGCTAATTTTACATTAAAATTACAGCATCCCTATCTTAAAATAAATTTAAACTTACCTGTAGAATTAAAAGAAACTAATTCTAAACTATTAATTACCCTACCCTAACTATTATACTAAAATTACATTAAACTACCAATTAAATTAACTATATTACATATTAAAAAACCCTAACCCTACTCAAATTATTTAAATATACTAATAAACATTACTAAATTACAAAAAAAATAAACGCTAAGTTACAAAAAATAAAAAACACTAAATTACAAAAAAAAACACATTATCAAAAATAAAAACGAATTACACCTAATCAAATAGCCCTATCAAAATAAAAAAGCCCCCCAAAATAAAAAAAACCCTAGCCTGCAATAAACTACCAATGGCCCTTAAAAGGGCCTTTTGCAGGGCATTCCACCAAAGAAATTAGCTCTTTTACCATTAACATTTAAACCTCTAAATTTCTGCCTGTTTCTAAGCCACTACAGATAACCTCTTATCACTTACTTTTGTATTTCCTTTTCACAACAAGAGACTGCTAGTGCATGTAAACCATATAGATAACATTGTGCTTTCTCCCGTGGGTTGTGCATGACACAGCACTAATTGGCTAAAATGCAAGTGAATCTATACTATAATTTGGTTTGTAATGTCCGTCGCCATCGGCAGTTGTGCACACATCCTCGAAGGAATGTTGGATGCGCGTGCAGCCACCTCATGGCAACGAGACAGCTTCAGGAGCTCCAACTCTCAGCTGTAACATAACAGTTGAGACCTGGAGCTTCTGAAGCTTCAGGCATCTGCTGCATATGGAGCCGGAGCGCGATTGGTGCTCCGCCTCCATATGAGGCCAGATGCCTGACCGTTACAGAGGGTGACTCTGTGTATGTCACCGTCTGTAAAGATCTTCTGCTGGTGCCGGTGGGAGGTGCGGGCCGGTGGGAGGTGCGGGCCGGTGGGCGGCTCAGCAGGGAAGGGGAGGCAGTGGGAGTGCCCTCATTTAAAAAAAAGGAAAGGGAGAGAGAGAGAGAACAAAAGAGAGGGGAGATAGAGAGGGGGGGATGGAGAGCAAAAGAAAGGGAGAGAGAGCAAAAGAGAGGGGGGAGAGCAAAAGAGAGGGGGGGAAAGAGCAAATGAGAGGAGAGCATGAGAGAGGGGGGAGAGGGAGCAAAAGAGAGGGGGGGAGAGATAGAGCAAAAGAGAGGGGGGAGAGAGAGAGCAAAAGAGAGGGGGGAGAGCAATAGAGAGGGGGAGAGAGCAAAAGAGAGGGGAGGGAGAACAAAAGAGAGGGGAGAGAGAGAGCAAATGAGAGGGGAGAGAGAGCAAAAGAGAGGGGGGAGAGAGAGCAAAAGAGAGGGGAGAGAGAGCAAAAGAGAGGGGGGATAGAGAGCAAAAGAGAGGGGAAGAGAGAGCAAAAGAGAGGGGGGAGAGAGAGCAAAAAGATGGGGGAGAGAGAGCAAAAGAGAGGGGAGAGAGAGTGCAAAAGAGAGGGGGAGAGAGAGCAAAAGAGAGGGGGAGAGAGTACAAAAGAAAGGTGGAGAGAGAGAGCAAAAGAGAGGGGGGAGAGAGAGCAAAAGAGAGGGGGAGAGAGAGAGCAAAAGAGAGGGCGAGAGGGAGAGCGTAAGAGAGGGCGAGAGGGAGCAAAAGAGAGGGGGGAGAGAGAGCAAAAGAGAGGGGGAGAGAGAGAGAGCAAAAGAGAGGGAGGAGAGGGAGAGCATAAGAGAGGGGGGGGAGAGCAAAAGAGAAAGGGGGGAGAGAGAGCAAAAGTGGTGGTGAAAGAATCCACCTGGATGGATTCTTTCACCACCCTACCTTTTTTGGAATCCAGCTGGATGGCAGGGTGGTTCCATCACCACAATAGACTGCCCTCTGGGCAGACTTTCCCACTAGTAGATAATAAATAAAAAGTAATGCGATCAGGGGGCTGTCAGAAGATGCTTAGATACAAGGTAATCACAGAGATAAAAAGTATATTAATATAACTGTGTTGGTTGTAGAAAACTGGGGAATGAGTAATAAAGGCATTATCTATCTTTTTAAACAATAACATTTTTGGAGCAAATTGTCCCTTTAATGCTGAATACAATTCACCTGCAATTCTCTTATTTTAGGTGAATTGTACATATCGTTAGCTATGGCTTGCAGGAAATACTCTTCTTGCAGGAAATACTTACTGGGTTAGGCCATGGATAATGCATAGTTAAAAGGACACTCAAGTCAAAATTAAACTTTCATAATTCAGATAGAACATGCAATTTTAAACAAGTTTCCAATATACTTTCATTAACAAAATGTGCACAGTCTTTTTCTATTTACAATTTTTGAGTCACCAGCTACTTAGCGTGTGCAAGAATTCACATAATATACATATATGAATTTGTGATTGGCTGATGGATGTCACATGATACAGGAGAGTGGAAATAGACATTACTTTAAAAATCTGTCAAAAAGAAGGTACTACTTATTTAAAGTTTAGACTATGGGGTCTATTTATTATTGTGCGGATGGACACGATACAATGTTGCAAATTCTTGTGAACTGCTGGTGCAATGCCGCCCCCTGCAGATTCGTGGCCAATCGGCTGCTAGCAGGGGTTGTCAATCAACCCGATCGTATTCGATTGGGTTGATTTCTGTCCGCCGCCTCAGTGCAGGCGGACAGGTTATGGAACAGCGGTCTTTAGACCGCTGCTTCATAACTTGTTTCCGGCGAGCTTCATACAGAGCTTGATAAATTGACCCCGGCCTCTCTAAATGCAGTCAGCATACGCTGTCGGCATTTAACATTGCACAAGCAATTCTTGTAAAATGCTTGTGCAATGCGATCCCCTGCAGATTCGGGGGTGTCAATCATCCCGATCAGATAGGATGATTGCAGTGCATCATCTAAAAGGTTAGCGGGAAACTTTGGGGGTAAAAAGCAGCATCCGCTGATTGTTAAATCTACCCCTAAGTTCTATTGCATTGTCTTGTCATCATGCATTTGTTGATTATGCAAATCTACTTTATTTACTGGTAGAATTGAACTGGGGAATTGAAATGTTTCAAGCCATTCATTTCTTAATAAATAGACCTCCAGACTCATACACATAGTGTGAACCGTTACATGTGCTTAGCAGGAGTTGGTGCCTCATAAAAAAATTGTACAACCTCAATTCCAAAAAAGTTGGGACAGTATAGAAAATGCAAAAAAACAAACAAAAAGAGTCGTTTCAAAATTCTATTCACTCTGTACTATATTGAAAACACATAATTAACATATTATTAACACTATTTGATGTTTTATTTTCTGAATTTAATGTATTTTTGAAAATATACACTCATTTCAAATCTGATGACTGCAACACGTTCCAAAAAAGTTGGGACAATCGACTGTGTAACATGACCTTTTCTTTTAATAACATTTATTAAGCGTTTGGGCACTGAAGACACCAGTTGGTAAATTTAGCAAGCAGAATTTTCCCCCATTTATACATTATGCATGTCTTCAGTTGTGCAACTGTATGGGGCCTTTGTTGCCTTATTTTGCGCTTCATATTGTGCCACACATTCTCAATCGGAGACAGGTCAGGACTGCAGGCAGGCCATGCTAGCACCCACACTCTCTGCTTACGCAACCATGTGCTTGTAATCCGGGCAGAATGTGGTTTGCCGTTGTCCTGCTAGAAAATGCAGGGATGTCCCTGGAAAAGACAATGTCTGGATGGCAGCATATGTTAATCCAAAATGTATACATATCTTTCTGCATTAATTATGTGATGTGTAAGTTATCCATGGGCACTGACACACACCCATACCATGAAAGATGCTGGCTTTTGGACCTGATGCTTATAACAGTTTGGATAGTCCTTTTCCTCTTTGGCCCGGAGAACACGACTGCTGTTTTTTCCAAAACTATTGAAAATGTTGACTCGTTGGACCACAAAAAACAATTCCACTATGCTAATGTGCATCTCAGATAAGACCGGGCCCAGAGAAGTTGTCAGGGCTTCTGGACAGTATTGATGTATGGCTTCTGCTTTGCATAGTAAAGCCTTAACTTGCATCTTTGGATGCTGTGGCAAATGGTGTTGACTGAAAAAAGGTTTACCAAAGTATTCCAAAGCCCATGTCAGGATATCCAGTGAGGTCTGAGAGATCGGAGATCACGCGCATTCAGAAGTAGTTTTCGGCCTTGCCCTTTACGCGCCAAGATTTGACTGGATACCTTGAATCTTTTAATTATATTGTGCACTGTAGAAGGCATGACGGTTTTTGAGACAGTGAGGTCTGAGAGATCTGAGATCACGAGCATTCAGAAGTAGTTTTCGGCCTTGCCCTTTACGCGCCAAGATTTGACTGGATTCCTTGAATCTTTTAATTATATTGTGCACTGTAGAAGGTGAAATGCCCAACATCCTACCGATTTGTCTTTGGGGAATGCTGTTCTCAAAGTGTTGGATTATTCGCTGACTCATCTGTTGGCAGATTGGCGAGGCTGGACCCATCCTTGCTCTTGAATGACTAAGCCTTTATGGAGGCCCCTTATATACTATGATTACATGATTGCCTCGCCAGTTTCACTTCACCTTCATTTTTCAACTTGTCACATTGCTATTAGTCTAAATTGCCCCTGTCCCAACTTTTTTATAACGTGTTGCAGACATCAGATTTGAAATGAGTGTATATTTTCAAAAATACATTAAATTCACAAAGTAAAACACCAAATAATGTGTTCATAATATGTTTTTAATATAGTACCGGGTGAATTGAATTTTCAAATGACTCTTTTTGTTTGTTTTGGTTTTTTTGCATTTTTTCGGGAATTAAGGTTGTACAATTTCATAATAGAAGTAAAGAAAGTTTTTTTAAATGGCAGGCTCTATAATATGAATGAAGAAAGGTTAATTCTGATAGAAATGGGAATATTTGAGTTGGTAACTCATTCTAGTGCATTTGCTAAGGTCACAGCACTATGCAATAGATTTTTTTTAATATAAAGTGAAGACTGTTCATATCGACTCTATCTTTAAAATATTTCTCTTCAAGTCATGTGGAGCCATCCATGAAGGTATATCAGATATGCATTAGCTGACTTGGTATACTTAGGCAAACAGGCTAAGTAAATCACTGTTTCTCAACCTTTTTGTAGCAAACACCCCCTACAGCATACATTTATAACTCTAATCGTTTGCGCGCTAACCCAACAATGCGTTAGACCAAGTGCATTAAACCCAAAAGTAGATATGATGTATATATTTAACATTCCAATGTTCTTCACCTAGAAGAAAATGTTCTTTTTATTTTTAAATATATATTTCTATATGTGTTTGATTCATTTTTTAAAAAAAATATAGACCTATATATCTATATGAATATATATAGATAGATAGATAGATAGATAGATAGATAGATAGATAGATAGATAGATTTATACACAGATATATGTAGGAATATCTATTTAAAAATACTAAGAACATTTTCTCCTATGTAAATAACATTAGAATGTTAAATATTTACAGTAAATACACAGTAACACACATTATAAAATATAATTGATCCGAGTGGAAAGGGTTCTAAAGTGTGTGTGTATGTATGGATGTATGTATATACTGTGTGTATATATATATATATATATATATATATATATATATATATATATATATATACACACACACACAGTCATGGCCAAAAATATTGGTACCCCTGCATTTCAGATAATGCACCACTTCGCCCAGAAAATTGTTGCAATTACAAAAATTTAGACATTCTCATGTTTATTTATTTTGTTTGTATTGGTATGACACAAAAAAGTGGAGAAAAAAAAGCCAAATCTGACACACTCCGCACAAAACTCCAAAAATGGACAGGACAAAATTATTGGCACCCTCGTGTTAATATTTGGTAGCACACCCCTTGGAATAAATAACTGCAATCAAAATCAATCTCTTCCTGTAATCATCAGTGAGTTTCTTACACCTCTCTACTGGAATTTTGGACCACTCTTCTTTCGCCAACTACTCCAGGTGTCTCAGATTGGAAGGGTTCCTTTTCCCAACTGCTGTTTTAAGATCTTTCCACAGGTGCTCTATGGGATTGAGATCTGGACTCTTTATTGGCCAGTTCAGTACTCTCCATCACTTTGTCTTAAACCATTTATGAGTGCTTTTTGTGCTTTAAGTCATTGTCGTGCTGTAAGACTCATGACCTCTGAAGGAGACCAATTTTTTCTGATACTGGGCCCTACATTGCACCACAGAATTATTTGGTAGTCTTCAGATTTCATAATGCCATGCACACAGTCAAGATATCCAGTGCCTAAAGCAGCAAAGCAACCCCAAAACATCAGTGAACCTCCATTATGTTTGACTGTAGGGATTGTATTCTTTTCTTTAAAAGCCTCATTTATTTTTCTGAAAACAGTAGAATGATGGGCTTTACCAAAAGTTGTAATTTTGTTTCATCTGTCCACAGCACATTCTGGATTTTGGCTTCCTCAGGTGAGTTTTGGCAAACTCCAATCTGGCTTTTTTTATGTTTCTGTGTCAGCAGTGGGGTCCTCCTGGGCCTCCTACCATAGCCTCCGTTTTTAATTCAGATGGCAACGTATGGTGTGAGCTGACACATTTGTACCCTGTGCCTGAAGGTCAGCTTGAATTTGTCTGAAAGTTGATCAAAGTTCTTTTTTTTAATTATTATTATTTATTTTTTTATTGAACATCAGACACTCGGTAAAGTAGATGGAAAGACAAATCCAATACAGACAGTGATAAGCACAAAATTACATGAGAATTAACAGATTCTTCATGTTTCCATATTATTAGACATGTGCGATTCGTTTCGGATCGATCTGGAAATTCGGCAGAATTTCTTAAATTCTGAGATTCGGATCGATTTGAATTTCCGAATTGAAATAGTGCCGAATCTACCGAATAAATCCGAATTAGTTCGGATTTATTCGGTAGATTCGGATGGCCATGGATTACACTAGTATTGTACAGTATATTAGGTTATATCACTCTGCTATGGGTTACACCTAATATACAGTACATAATACTAGTCTAATACACAGCATATCCCACCTAACACATACCGAAATTCCGAATTTCCGAATTGAACCAAACCAAATCCAGCCGAATTTATTTGAATCCGAACGAATCCGAAACAAATCCGAAACGAATTGATTCAAATTTTTCCGAATTCGAATTGATCCAAACCGAAATTCGAAAACATCCAAATCGATCCGAACCGAACTGATTTTTTTCGCCATGCACATGTTTACATATTATCCATGTTTACAATTCATAGCTTTCCGCTGGGATCACCCAGTTCAGGAGGAACAGGAAACCAACCAAGCATCAACTTTTTTTGTTTCTTTGTTCCCGAGGATAAAATTGGAAACAATCTTATGGCCTTTTTAGGCACAGGTTACACAAGAGTTTTTATTCAAGGATCAATATTAAGAACAACAACAATAAGTAAACAAACAGTAAATAAACCAACAATAAACAATTAACAATCAATAATAATACTATGAAATAACCCCAGATGTATCAAGTCTGTTAGTTCCAGATATTCCATCCCCCCCCTCAAATTTGCCTCCAGTATATATATATGGTGTTTCTGAATGGAATCAGTAGCTGTACAGACATGTCCAGCATGGCTAAGTATGGCTGCCATTTAACTAGGAAGCGCGGGGTCTGTGCAGAAACATCAGCTACAGTGTCAGCTTGTTCATAGATTACATATTGGAAAAGCAATTGTTTAAAGAATACAAAAGAGGATGCTTCCCTCTGTAACCATTTACAGAAAATGCATTTCCTAGCTATTAATAAAACAGTTGTCATTAATTTGTGGTTACGTCTATTACAAGGCAGCTGGTTGAAAAACAAAATATTTGACATAGTGACAACTGTTGAGATAGCATCTTAGACATCCAGTGCGAAATTTGTCCCCAATATCTACTAACTTTAGGGCAGTACCAAAGGTAATGTAAAAAATCAGCATCTGGAAAAGAACATTTCCTACACACATTAGAGAAATTCTTCCTCCACTTACTTAGGCCTAGATTTGGAGTTCGGCGGTAAAAGTGCTGTTAACGCTCCGCAGGCTTTTTTCTGGCCGCACCATAAATTTAACTCTGGTATCGAGAGTTCAAACAAATGCTGCGTTAGGCTCCAAAAAAGGAGCGTAGAGCATTTTTACCGCAAATGCAACTCTCGATACCAGAGTTGCTTACGGACGCGGCCGGCATCAAAAACGTGCTCGTGCACGATTCTCCCATAGGAAACAATGGGGCTGTTTGAGCTGAAAAAAAACCTAACACCTGCAAAAAAGCAGCGTTCAGCTCCTAACGCAGCCCCATTGTTTCCTATGGGAAAACACTTCCTACGTCTGCACCTAACACTCTAACATGTACCCCGAGTCTAAACACCCCTAACCTTACACTTATTAACCCCTAATCTGCCGCCCCCGCTATCGCTGACCCCTGCATTACACTTTTAACCCCTAATCTGCCGCTCCGTAAACCGCCGCAACCTACGTTATCCCTATGTACCCCTAATCTGCTGCCCTAACATCGCCGACCCCTATGTTATATTTATTAACCCCTAATCTGCCCCCCACAACGTCGCCGACACCTACCTACACTTATTAACCCCTAATCTGCCGAGCGGACCTGAGCGCTACTATAATAAAGTTATTAACCCCTAATCCGCCTCACTAACCCTATCATAAATAGTATTAACCCCTAATCTGCCCTCCCTAACATCGCCGACACCTACCTTCAATTATTAACCCCTAATCTTCCGACCGGAGCTCACCGCTATTCTAATAAATGTATTAACCCCTAAAGCTAAGTCTAACCCTAACACTAACACCCCCCTAACTTAAATATAATTTACATCTAACGAAATAAATTAACTCTTATTAAATTAATTATTCCTATTTAAAGCTAAATACTTACCTGTAAAATAAATCCTAATATAGCTACAATATAAATTATAATTATATTGTAGCTATTTTAGGATTAATATTTATTTTACAGGTAACTTTGTATTTATTTTAACCAGGTACAATAGCTATTAAATAGTTAATAACTATTTAATAGCTAAAATAGTTAAAATAATAACAAATTTACCTGTAAAAGAAATCCTAACCTAAGTTACAAATAAACCTAACACTACCCTATCAATAAAATAATTAAATAAATTACCTACAATTACCTACAATTAACCTAACACTAGGTAGATAAAACGAGGATTGAGTCCTTGTTGAGGTGCGCAAATATGAGATGCAAAACACATAAACCAAAACCAGTCTCGGGGGAGGCAAGGTAATACCACACCGCAGGCCACCCGATCTGACGGCAGCACTCCCAAAAGTAGGATAATGGCAGATATCTGTAGAAGCAGAGAACAGAGAGAGGCGCCTTATGGGACAGTATCGTAGTGTCGCTAATATGCAGATAGAGGCAGACAGCACACACAGGTGGAAGAATACTCACAAGTGAGGCGGCATAAACGTATGCCAAACTAGACAGGACGGAACCTTAGTCGCCCGCCAGACGGTCCAATGGGAGAAAGACTCTCACGTTCCAGTGGTCCAATCCGCTACGGCGGACAAAGGCAGACGTCAGGTGCCCACAGCGTCTAACACATATGAGTTCATGCTGATAACAGGCTGCAATGTCTGTGCTCAGGAAGAAGGTTCCCTTATTCACTCCAGTTACATCAATACCTGATATCTCTCAGTGCTCTGGCCGTGTCCAGCTACAGCTCCACAGGAAGTAAATGGGAGGAGAACAACAGTCTGTTGTTCTCCTCCCATTTACTTCCTGTGGAGCTGTAGCTGGACACGGCCAGAGCACTGAGAGATATCAGGTATTGATGTAACTGGAGTGAATAAGGGAACCTTCTTCCTGAGCACAGACATTGCAGCCTGTTATCAGCATGAACTCATATGTGTTAGACGCTGTGGGCACCTGACGTCTGCCTTTGTCCGCCGTAGCGGATTGGACCACTGGAACGTGAGAGTCTTTCTCCCATTGGACCGTCTGGCGGGCGACTAAGGTTCTGTCCTGTCTAGTTTGGCATACGTTTATGCCGCCTCACTTGTGAGTATTCTTCCACCTGTGTGTGCTGTCTGCCTCTATCTGCATATTAGCGACACTACGATACTGTCCCATAAGGCGCCTCTCTCTGTTCTCTGCTTCTACAGATATCTGCCATTAACCTAACACTACACTATCAATAAATTAATTAAACACAATTGCTACAAATAAATACAATTAAATAAACTATCTAAAGTACAAAAAATAAAAAAGAACTAAGTTACAAAAAATAAAAAAATATTTACAAACATAAGAAAAATATTACAACAATTTTAAACTAATTACACCTACTCTAAGCCCCCTAATAAAATAACAAAGCCCCCCAAAATAAAAAATTCCCTACCCTATTCTAAATTAAAAAAGTTACAAGCTCTTTTACCTTACCAGCCCTGAACAGGGCCCTTTGCGGGGCATGCCCCAAGAATTTCAGCTCTTTTGCCTGTAAAAAAAAACATACAATACCCCCCCCCCAACATTACAACCCACCACCCACATACCCCTAATCTAACCCAAACCCCCCTTAAATAAACCTAACACTAAGCCCCTGAAGATCTTCCTACCTTGTCTTCACCATCCAGGTTCACCGATCCGTCCTGAAGAGCTCCTCCGATGTCCTGATCCAAGCCCAAGCGGGGGGCTGAAGAGGTCCATGATCCGGTCAAAGTCTTCATCCAAGCGGGGCAGAAGAGGATCTTCCATCCGATTGAAGTCATCATCCAGGCGGCATCTTCTATGGTCTTCCATCCGGAGCGAAGCGGCAGGATCCTGAAGACCCCCAGCGCGGAACATCCATCCGGACCGACGACTGAACGACGAATGACGGTTCCTTTAAGGGACGTCATCCAAGATGGCGTCCCTCGAATTCCGATTGGCTGATAGGATTCTATCAGCCAATCGGAATTAAGGTAGGAATTTTCTGATTGGCTGATGGAATCAGCCAATCAGAATCAAGTTCAATCCGATTGGCTGATCCAATCAGCCAATCAGATTGAGCTCGCATTCTATTGGCTGTTCCGATCAGCCAATAGAATGCGAGCTCAATCTGATTGGCTGATTGGATCAGCCAATCGGATTGAACTTGAATCTGATTGGCTGATTCCATCAGCCAATCAGAAAATTCCTACCTTAATTCCGATTGGCTGATAGAATCCTATCAGCCAATCGGAATTCGAGGGACGCCATCTTGGATGACGTCCCTTAAAGGAACCGTCATTCGTCGTTCAGTCGTCGGTCCGGATGGATGTTCCGCGCTGGGGGTCTTCAGGATCCTGCCGCTTCGCTCCGGATGGAAGACCATAGAAGATGCCGCCTGGATGATGACTTCAATCGGATGGAAGATCCTCTTCTGCCCCGCTTGGATGAAGACTTTGACCGGATCATGGACCTCTTCAGCCCCCCGCTTGGGCTTGGATCAGGACATCGGAGGAGCTCTTCAGGACGGATCGGTGAACCTGGATGGTGAAGACAAGGTAGGAAGATCTTCAGGGGCTTAGTGTTAGGTTTATTTAAGGGGGGTTTGGGTTAGATTAGGGGTATGTGGGTGGTGGGTTGTAATGTTGGGGGGGGGGTATTGTATGTTTTTTTTTACAGGCAAAAGAGCTGAACTTCTTGGGGCATGCCCCGCAAAGGGCCCTGTTCAGGGCTGGTAAGGTAAAAGAGCTTGTAACTTTTTTAATTTAGAATAGGGTAGGGAATTTTTTATTTTGGGGGTGTTTGTTATTTTATTAGGGGGCTTAGAGTAGGTGCAATTAGTTTAAAATTGTTGTAATATTTTTCTTATGTTTGTAAATATTTTTTTATTTTCTGTAACTTAGTTCTTTTTTATTTTTTGTACTTTAGCTAGTTTATTTAATTGTATTTATTTGTAGCAATTGTGTTTAATTAATTTATTGATAGTGTAGTGTTAGGTTAATTGTAGGTAATTGTAGGTAGTTTATTTAATTATTTTATTGATAGGGTAGTGTTAGGTTTAATTATATCTTAGGTTAGGATTTATTTTACAGGTAAATTTGTTATTATTTTAGCTAGGTAACTATTAAATAGTTCTTAACTATTTAATAGCTATTGTACCTAGTTAAAATAAATACCAAGTTGCCTGTAAAATAAATATTAATCCTAAAATAGCTATAATATAATTATAATTTATATTGTAGCTATATTAGGGTTTATTTTACAGGTAAGTATTTAGCTTTAAATAGGATTAATTTATTTAATAAGAGTTAATTTATTTCGTTAGATGTAAATTATATTTAAGTTAGGGGGGTGTTAGTGTTAGGGTTAGACTTAGCTTTAGGGGTTAATACATTTATTAGAATAGCGGTGAGCTCCGATCGGAAGATTAGGGGTTAATAATTGAAGGTAGGTGTCGGCGATGTTAGGGAGGGCAGATTAGGGGTTAATACTATTTATTATAGGGTTAGTGAGGCGGATTAGGGGCTAATAACTTTATTATAGTAGCGCTCAGGTCCGCTCGGCAGATTAGGAGTTAATAAGTGTAGGTAGGTGTCGGCGACGTTGAGGGGGGCAGATTAGGGGTTAATAAATATAATATAGGGGTCGGCGGTGTTAGGGGCAGCAGATTAGGGGTACATAGGGATAACGTAGGTGGCGGCGCTTTGCGGTCGGAAGATTAGGGGTTAATTATTTTAAGTAGCTGGCGGCGATGTTGTGGGGGGCAGATTAGGGGTTAATAAATGTAATATAGGGGTCGGCGGGGTTAGGGGCAGCAGATTAGGGGTACATAAGTATAACGTAGGTGGCGGTCGGCAGATTAGGGGTTAAAATTTTTAATCGAGTGGCGGCGATGTGGGGGGAGCTCGGTTTAGGGGTACATAGGTAGTTTATGGGTGTTAGTGTACTTTAGGGTACAGTAGTTAAGAGCTTTATAAACCGGCGTTAGCCAGAAAGCTCTTAACTCCTGCTATTTTCAGGCGGCTGGAATTTTGTCGTTAGAGCTCTAACGCTCACTGCAGAAACGACTCTAAATACCAGCGTTAGAAAGATCCCATTGAAAAGATAGGCTACGCAAATGGCGTAGGGGGATCTGCGGTATGGAAAAGTCGCGGCTGAAAAGTGAGCGTTAGACCCTTTAATCACTGACTCCAAATACCAGCAGGCGGCCAAAACCAGCGTTAGGAGCCTCTAACGCTGGTTTTGACGGCTACCGCCGAACTCCAAATCTAGGCCTCAGTCTGCCAGGGGTGATGTAGTCTTGGTGTATAACTCTAACCTGAGATTCCCTAAAATCAGCTGCTAAGGTAGCGGTCCATGTCAGTCTGAGGCTGTTGTACACAGTATCTGTGGTTTGAAGTCTAAGTGTATGCCTGTTCCATGTGGTCATTAAACCATGTTGTGAAGCCAGTAGTGCAGTCCGCAATAATGCTTGGTATATTGGAGCTATGGCAAAATTATTAGCTGTAAATAGGCAATAAATAGGTCCTAAGGGAGTAGAATTCCAAAAGATACGGCAGGTGCGTAGGATATGGTTTGAGTAGTGGCGTAGCTGGAAGTAAGCAAATCTGTGGTTGGGGGGAACCAAATAAGTATGGCATATGGTGTCAAAGGACAGAACTGATTTTGTGAGTTTCCATCTGTGGAAAACAGGGTATAGCAAGCCAGGAGGGAATCTAGGGTTACCACAAATTGGAAGGTAGGGGGAATGAAAGGGGTCTATGTCTAAGCATTTGGTTACTAGGCGCCAAGTCAAAAGAATATCTTTGATATCCACAGGAAAGTTTGGATGGTGCATGATAGTGCGTTTAGGTCATTACTCCGAAGCCTTAGTGGCAACATTTACATGGGGTACAAAAGTTTAGGTAGAATTATCATCTTAATTATATGGATTCTTCCTGTTAGAGAAAGTGGTAGATTAAGCCATACGATTAGATTGCTTTTGATTTTATGAAGGATTGGAGCAAAGTTAAGTTCATACCATTTATGGGGGTTGGCAGATACAGTGAGTGCAGAATTATTAGGCAAGTTGTATTTTTGAGGATTCATTTTATTATTGAACAACAACCATGTTCTCAATGAACCCAAAAAACTCATTAATATCAAAGCTGAATATTTTTGAAAGTAGTTTTTAGTTTGTTTTTAGTTTTAGCTATTTTAGGGGGATATCTGTGTGTGCAGGTGACTATTACTGTGCATAATTATTAGGCAACTTAACAAAAAACAAATATATACCCATTTCAATTATTTATTTTTACCAGTGAAACCAATATAACATCTCAACATTCACAAATATACATTTCTGACATTCAAAAACAAAACAAAAACAAATCAGTGACCAATATAGCCACCTTTCTTTGCAAGGACACTCAAAAGCCTGCCATCCATGGATTCTGTCAGTGTTTTGATCTGTTCACCATCAACATTGCGTGCAGCAGCAACCACAGCCTCCCAGACACTGTTCAGAGAGGTGTACTGTTTTCCCTCCTTGTAAATCTCACATTTGATGATGGACCACAGGTTCTCAATGGGGTTCAGATCAGGTGAACAAGGAGGCCATGTCATTAGATTTTCTTCTTTTATACCCTTTCTTGCCAGCCACGCTGTGGAGTACTTGGACGCGTGTGATGGAGCATTGTCCTGCATGAAAATCATGTTTTTCTTGAAGGATGCAGACTTCTTCCTGTACCACTGCTTGAAGAAGGTGTCTTCCAGAAACTGGCAGTAGGACTGGGAGTTGAGCTTGACTCCATCCTCAACCCGAAAAGGCCCCACAAGCTCATCTTTGATGATACCAGCCCAAACCAGTACTCCACCTCCACCTTGCTGGCGTCTGAGTCGGACTGGAGCTCTCTGCCCTTTACCAATCCAGCCACGGGCCCATCCATCTGGCCCATCAAGACTCACTCTCATTTCATCAATCCATAAAACCTTAGAAAAATCAGTCTTGAGATATTTCTTGGCCCAGTCTTGACGTTTCAGCTTGTGTGTCTTGTTCAGTGGTGGTCGTCTTTCAGCCTTTCTTACCTTGGCCATGTCTCTGAGTATTGCACACCTTGTGCTTTTGGGCACTCCAGTGATGTTGCAGCTCTGAAATATGGCCAAACTGGTGGCAAGTGGCATCTTGGCAGCTGCACGCTTGACTTTTCTCAGTTCATGGGCAGTTATTTTGCGCCTTGGTTTTTCCACACGCTTCTTGCGACCCAGTTGACTATTTTGAATGAAACACTTGATTGTTCGATGATCACGCTTCAGAAGCTTTGCAATTTTAAGAGTGCTGCATCCCTCTGCAAGATATCTCACTATTTTTGACTTTTCTGAGCCTGTCAAGTCCTTCTTTTGACCCATTTTGCCAAAGGAAAGGAAGTTGCCTAATAATTATGCACACCTGATATAGGGTGTTGATGTCATTAGACCACACCCCTTCTCATTACAGAGATGCACATCACCTAATATGCTTAATTGGTAGTAGGCTTTCGAGCCTATACAGCTTGGAGTAAGACAACATGCATAAAGAGGATGATGTGGTCAAAATACTAATTTGCCTAATAATTCTGCACTCCCTGTATATGTATGGCTAGGTAGGTAAGATGTGTCTTGACTTCGCAGAACGGGTATGGGAATGGGTGTTCTGTAGGGAGTTTATTTAGCCATAGGATTTCCGACTTGTTGATATTTATTTTATAGCCGGAAAATATGCTGAATAATGCAATAGCTTCCAAAATTTGGGGGATATATGATCGAGGGTTAGAGATGAAAAGAAGCATATCATCCACATATAGGGCTATTTGCAGAGTGTGTGAATGGAGGTTAATGCCAGGGAAGAGAGATCTAAGGTATACCGCTAGCGGTTCAAGGGTCAGGTTAAATAACATGGGGGATAAAGGACATCCCTGTCGTGTGCCTCTTTGAAGGGGTATGGGAGAGGAGTATAGGTTGTTGATCAGTAGGTAGGCAACGGGATGTGAGTAGATGTTCCCAATCAATTTGGCAAAGCAACCCTGAATTCCAAAACACCCCATTGTGTGAAGTAGATGACCCCACTCCACTCTATCAAAGGCCTTCTCTGCATCTAAAGACAACTGGAAGGCCTCTGGAGGTTTTTTCGCAGCGTCTCCCTATCTGGTAGTCCAGTAGTGGGCTACTGCATGTAACACACGACAAATATTAGTAACGGAAGAGCGCAGAGCCACAAAGCCAGTTTAATCAGTGTGTAAGACATGCAGTAAGATATGTTTGAGGCGGTTGGCTAAGAGTTTTATTATTAATTTATAATCTATATTGAGTAGAGATATGGGTCTGTAGGATTCCGGGAGTGTGGGGTCTTTCCCTGATTTATGTATAACCAAGATGTTTGCCACGGAGAAGTGCGTAGAGGGCTGTTGGTGAAGTGAAAAGTAAAGGTTGAAGAGATTGGTTAAAAGAGGAGAAACCTGGTCAGTAAGCAGTCTGTAAAGCTCTGTGGGGGTCCAGCAGTTTTCCCAAGAGTCATTGATTTAATCGTCATGTGCAGTTCATCTATCTCAATCAGGGCATTTAGGCTATGCACTTGATCTGCAGATAGTTGGGGGAGAGTTACCCCCCAGAATTTGGTATGGGCTTCTAGATAAGTAGGCTGTGCCATGTAAAGTGTAGAATAATATTTTGTGAATTCATTGATTATGTCAGTTGGGTCTTGGGTGAGGGAGCCGTCTTTCTTAAGTATCAAGATACCTCGGTTAGCTTCCTTAATTTTAATCAAGGAAGCCAAATATTTACCTGTTCTATTGCCATGTCTCAGAAATCTACCTTGCTTCTTTTACTCTTGGTATACAGTTTGTTGGAGGAGAAAGGTATCCCTATCTTTCTTTGCCTGGAAATATGCAAGTCTGTGAGCAGTGGTCGGGAGCTGGCAGTAGGTTGTGTATGTTTTGGTTAAGGTGTCTTCAAATATTTTTTCTTTGCTATCATGTAAACGTTTTTTTCTAGAAGGATAAGCAATTATGTCTCCTCTCAAGAACGATTTGGCTGCCTCCCAGAACAGTTCTGGGGTCTCGAGATGTATTGAGTTGTTAGATGTATAGTCCTCCCACTGCTTAATAAGATACATATGAAAGTCAGGGGATTTAACTAGATAAGTCGGGAAGAAAAAAGCTTGTTTGTTAGAAGAGTGTGGTATTGGGAAGAGTCTCATGGATATGAGGGCATGGTCTGATATAGTAATGTTGTGGATTTTAGTTTCAGTGATCAGTAGTTCAAGGGAGACTGAAGTGAGGAATAGGTCAATGTGTGATAATGTGTGTTGTGAGCACGAGATGCGCAAGTGAAGTCACGTCCTGTAGGGTTCTGATTCCTCCAGATGTCATGAACCCCAAGTTGCGCATTAGCAATATGGCGTCAAGGGGTCGGGTATTACGCTTCTCATCTTAGGTCCCAGATTGAGTTTGAGGATGGGAACATAATCTTTTTCACAGTGTATCCATTGGAAGCTGTAGCAGTGGTGATAGAATATCCACTTCAGTAGCTGTTAGTCGTCTCTGTATGTTTCCCCGCTGTTTAAGGGCAACTTGAGGAGGTGGTCTTTATATGGTCCGAGGTACTTTGTTAGGCCCAACATCCACTGTGTGTAATTGCCGGTTCTTTGCTCAAAGAGCACATTTGATTTTACCTTTAGGGTAGTTTACCACTCGTCAGCTATACTGCTCTATCTTCTTTCAAGCTTGTGTGAGGATGGCATCAGCCGCCGTTCTGCAATACCGATGTAGCTTACCATGTGGGTACCGTTTTTCACCTCCGGGAGCTGGGGCTGATGAAATGCCCTTCACTTTACTGGGAGTCCACTAGTGAAGACCGAGTTGGGTTCCCCTAGCAAGACAATGTGTGTGGGGCTGGATAGGAGCTCAGGATTGGTAAAAAGAAGCAATTTTTGTAGCTCAAAGACACAGAGCTCTCCACACTTGCTGCCACCCAGCTGTCCCACCCACCGGAAGTCTGATCGAGGTTCTTTATCCACCATTTGAACAATCCTTTGTTGCAATCTTTGATCAATTTTTCTCTTTCGTCCACGTCCAGGAAGATTAGCTACAGTGCCATGGGCTGTAAACTTCTTAACAATGTTGCGCACAGTGGACACAGGAACATTAAGATCTCTGGAGATGGACTTGTAACCTTGAGATTGTCCATGCTTTTCCACAATTTTTGTTCTCAAATCCTCAGACAATTATTTGCTGCTCTTTATCTTCTCCTTGCTCAGTGTGGCACACAGACACGCAACAGAAAGGTTGAGTACATTTTTCACCATTTTAACTGGTTGCCGGTGTGATTTCTATATTGTCAGCACCTGTTAATTGATACAGGTGAATTTAATTACAAATTACAGGAGCCTCACAAACTTGGAATGCAATTATTTCTTTACAATATTGAGAAGGTGCCAATCATTTTGTCCAGTCCATTTTGATACTTTTGCGTGGAATGTGTCCAATTTGGCTTTTTTTTTTTTCACTTTTTTGTGTCATACCAATACAAACAAAATAAATAAACATGAGAATGCCTACACATTTGTAATTGCAACAATTTTCTGGGCAAAGTGGTGCATTATCTGACAGAAATGCAGGGGTGCATATATTTTTGGCCATGACTGTATATACACACACACATACAAACATACACATATTTAGACACATACAGTATATACATTTCCATTCAAACATCTTGTCATATACCATATAATTTTTAACCCTTATTAAAATATTTATTAATATTCATATGGATATTTTTTATTATATAGTGCATATATGAGTGTAACACATTATTTTAATGTACTTATGTTGTGTTTAGTGCACATTTATTTTTAGCTCTAACCCTTTACGCAAGGACTTCAGTCACACTAACCGAATGAGCACAAATTTAGATTGTGCTCGGCGGTGCACGTTTACTTTCAACTTAAGACGCACGCAAATTAACGTGGTCACGATATTGCAATATCGCGACCGTGCTAATGTTAGCGCATCACTTGTAATCTCAACCTTAATGCTTACATTAGCTGCATCAGGGCAAAAAATAATAAAAGGGCAAATATTGTCAACCCGGCCCTTGACAATGTTTCAGGTACTGCCATGGGGTACATGTGACAAAGGCTGAAAAACAAAGCAGTAAAGAGAAATATCTGTATTGTTTTCCTTTGTAGGACACAAGGTAAAATTAATAATGATAAACAGCTAATGTAATATGTTTCCCATGATGCATCACTGTTCACTGTTATGGAGTAAACAGGTTCCAAGATTCCGCCAGATTTAATCTCAGATAGATTCCCGGACATGTTTTATAATTATATGTTTCTGTTAACCATTAAAAACATAAATAATTCAAAGTCAAAACATAAAATACATTTACAGCATTTTTTTTGTCCAACAGAAAGCCTGGGGGCCACACAGTGGTCCAATAGTGCCTTTTTATGCAGCCCTCCAATTCTACAAGATAAATACTGCATGGGACTGAACCAGGCAGGGTTTTTTTGGAAAGGAGTGGGGAAGGGTTGCTATGCACGCCCATTAATTTCTGTACCACTCACAAAAGATACCAGCTCCCCTGAACTTGCAATCTAGTGCTCTACACAGACCAAGAAGAGGGGCAACGAGGGAAGGGGGATTTAAAAAATATATACTGTAGGTTGGAATAGGTAGCAGAATGAGGTTCCTCCTAGTAGCCCTTGCAACCTTTATTTTTGTGGTCAACCTTTGTACCCATAAGTTTTATGGTTTTGAACAATCCAATGGTACTAGGCTGAACTTTTATAGGACTTTGGTCTTGTATTAACATTATTATTCATCAAGCAGCAACTGCTACTGTGTGCTGATCAAGATATAGAATACCGGTGATCACAAGGGATCCATGATATGTGCCTCCTGGGTCCCTACAATATTACAGATACAACCAACGCCAATTCTAGTCAGGAACTGGGGTTCTGGTACCTTGATATGGTACACACACACACACACACACACTCACAAACACACACACACATACACACGCACACACACAAGCACACACATACACACACACACATACACACATGCACATACACACATACACACACACACATACACTACACACATACACTACACACGCATACACACATACATACATACATATACACACCCATACATACACGCACACATACATACACACACTACACACACATACATACACACACATATACATACACATACACTACACACACATACACACATACATACGCACACACACACTACACATACACAATACACACACACATACACTACACACACACACATACATACACACACACAAACACTACACACACATACACATAAACATACATACGCACACAAACACTACACACACACAAACACTACACACACACACAATACACACAAACATACATCCACACACACACACACACTACACACACACACACACTACACACTCATACACACTCACACACACATGCACACTACAGACACATGCACACACATACACACACACTACACACTCATGCACACACACTACACACTCATACACATACACACTACACACACTACACACATACTACAGTACACACACATACAAACACACTACACACTCATACACACACACACATGCACACTACACACACATACACACACATCTTGCCCTCCATGGGTTTTTGTGTGACTCTTTGCATTGAGCACTGACCAGAAAGCAGATATCAGAAATCTATTCTGAAAAAGCAGTTGTACACTTCTCATAAAGGGCCCTCAGGTGAGATATTCTAAGACGTCTCATCTGTATTTAAATTAATTAATAGTAACTTATTGGCCATGAAATTTATTTTTAAGTAAAAATGTGTTAATTGAGATCTAATTTTATTCTGAGGCGTTGTCTTTAGCAATGAGAGTATAATGTCATCTGCCCCCCAACCAATATTTCCGTTAGTGACTGGCCCTTCATATTAAAGAGAGGTTAAAAAAAAGGCAAATTCAATTTTTGGATGAACCACTTTGCGACCTTACAAGATGGTTATTGTCACTTGTACACGCCAAACCAATAACATACAAATAGCTGAGGCATTACTTAATTGCAGTTGTTTTTAATATAAGCTAAACATTATAGTTTCATGTAGTAATGTTTCTAAATTTCCTCTCAACCTTTCAAGAGAAAAACAAATCCCATTTGATCTGTCATGCAAAAAAGACCGGATTTCCCTAGTTTATGTATTTGTCATCAATTTCAGTCAACGGTTTCATCTGAAACTGTCACTGCCAAGGTGTCTCAGACAGCAGCAAAGGGTGACAAGCGGGACGGGAACCAAGGGAAATAAATGACCTCATTATATGGTTTGAATTTTCTGGATGGGAGAAGCATTGGGGCAACATTATACATAAATTTCCTGGCTACCATCCCAGCACCTTTATAGCAAGACAACCTCCTACCTGCTGCAGAGAATGGCAATTTAATTCATCTTTGACAATAACCACGTTGTTTTATTCCGCTAAAGATAATGTTTTTCCTTTTGAGTCACTTGAAATGTGTTTTAATTAATGAAAAGTAAACATATGATGGTATGCAAGGAATGCATATTAATTGCTTGACTGTAAATTTCATTGGCTTGAACAAAGACATACAAGGATATGGTTTCTTCAGAAAATGAAATCATAATTTAACCTTTAAATGGACAATAAAGTCAAAATTAAGCTATCATGATTCATAAAGAATATGCCATTTTAACAACCTTCTAATTTACTTCTATGATCTAATTTGTTTTTGTTTTGTTTTTATCCTTTGTTGAAAAACATACTTAGGTAGGCCCAGAAGCAGCAATGCACAACTAGGAGATAGATGCTGATTGGTGGCTGCACATATATGCCTCTTGTCAGAGGCTCACCCAATGTGTTCAGTTAGCTCCCAGAAGTGCATTTCTGTTGCTTCAACAAAGGATACAGAGAAGCAAATTTCATAATAGAAGTTGTTTAAAATGGTGTGTTCTATCCAAATCACAAAATAACAATTTTGGTTTTCATGGCCTTTAAAAACGGCATATTGTGTAGTAGGAAAGTGCATGGACAAAGAAAATTGTTTTGGATGAATTGTTCATTATATATTTTTGTTTTTCTTTTCATCTGATATTTGCTCACAGGGTCTTTCAGAATTTGTTTGCTAACAAATATATGCTCAATGATCCGTTATTTCTGATGGGGAAGATCTTTAAAGCATCAGGGAAGCAGCTTAATTAAATAAAGTTAAACTAGTAATGAGCACTACTGCTACAAGCCAGAAGCAGCACACAAATATATTTTTATATTATTTTTTTAATAGGGTCAGGAATGTCTACAAACAAATGTGAAGTTTACAGACTTATTGGCTGACACATGAATTAATCAGCTAAAAAATATTTCTATTGAATAGTGTAAAACTAATTTTAAGCTATTCCCAGCAGCAGAAAAGCCTTTTCTGCCTTTAGAATAACTGCATGATCTGAACAACATTTTTTGGATGCATGCATTTATTTGTTCATTGACTCATTAATGGGACCTCTAGTTTACAATATTTCTGATGAATGGAAAAAAAATAGCAAAAAATCCTAATTTGTCCAAAAACTAATGCACATATCTATTGTGTAGCTTTTAGTCCCATTTATTTTAAATAGTTGCAAAAGACCACTTTGAATAAGGGTTTCAAATGCATTTACTGTACAATAAAACACTCTATGGGGCCGATTTATCAAGTTTGGGCGGACGTGATCCGCTGTAGCTGCGAATACAGCATAGCAGGGGGTGTCAATCATCCAGATCGTATCCGGTCGGGATGATTGTTGTCCGTCACCTCAGAGGTGGCGGACAAGTTAAGGAGCAGCGGTCTTACGACCACTGCTTCTTAACTTATATTTCCGGTGAGCCTGAAGGCTCGCATAGAAAATACTGCATTCGCAGCATCATAAATCGTCCCCCAAACCTTGCATGGGGACCAATAGACAACAATATTTATGGTGCAATAACACACTCTTCTATATCTTGGCATGGAAACCATTAAACAACAATATTTACGTTACAATAACATACTGTAGACCTTGCATCAGGACCAATAGACAACAATATTTATGCTACAATAACACACTGTAAACCTTGGATGGGGTCATTAGACAATGATATTTATGGCACAATAACACACTATAGATCTTGGATGGGGGCCATTGAACAATCATATTTATAGCACAAGAACACACTTAAGATCTTGCATGGGGACCATTGCTAGACAATAATATTATTTTCTTTTTAGACCTGAGTGCAGCCATTTTGCTTTCTGTTAATTTATGTTGGCAGAGTGGTTCATTGGCACTTTGCAGCCTATAAAATAAAACTAGGAAGTATCACATAAAAGCTATTTGTTCTTTGCATGTCTCTATTAGATGATCACAATATCTGGTTCTCCTTCATGATAGGTTGTATATGTTATCAGTTGCTGTAATATAACCACTGTTGAATAGGACTGAACTGTTCAGATAAATATTAGCTCATGAACCTCCCAGGTCTCTCCTCACTGAATTCTTTAAGAAATGGGTCTGAACCTGGAAGCCAATCTAAACTACTGCCCTTAGGAACTAAGGGGGCTGTCTGGAAAGCAGTATTTTAGGATTGTGAGTTTATCATGGGAGCTCCTGGCACTAATAAAACTCTTTGACGTGAATACGAATTAAATTGCAACATTTTAACGCAGAGTACATTAAGTTCTAATTTTGTGTACATTCATTTTTCTTTTTTTGCTTACAATAAGGAGTAAAACTCTTAGATAATGAGATTAGAGAGACCTCATGGCATTGCTGGATAATCACAAGTGCCAGGTTTTAGTAAATCTATCCATCTGTATGTATAATACTCAGCTAAGCTGAGCGAACACACTAGTGTGTCACAAAATTTGGCTGGGTTTTGTGCAAACCAATAAATGGAAAAAAAAAAACAAAGAAAATCGTGTAAGGGTTTAGAGAAAGTACCATAATTTGCTAAATATCAAATGTACAATTGAATAAAAAAATAAACTGTTCTATTTCATTACATAGTTCCGGCACCGTTCCTTATAAGAATAAGTGCCAATCCAAAAATTAAGGGCTGCATATGTGCGATTACTCCAATCAAAAGTCCCATGTTTACTTGGAGCGTCAGCAAAGTACGTAAGGTGTATATTACAAGTGAAACGCAAATGGCTTTGCGCTGGCGCAATCGTGTTTTGGGAGCCATTTTCATTGTGCTGATATTACAAGTGGACCTGCGATCTCAAAAATATATTACAAAGTACAGTTACACTCATATTAACACTGTCTGATTAAAAATGTTTTAATAAAAATATTTTGCATAAAGGTTATAAGGGCTCAAAGATTGATGGTCTCGGGTGTTAGAAAAAAAAGTTAGCAAATGGCTAACATTGAGACACATACATATACATTGCTAAAGATATATTTGTATGTATGTAAATATATATATGGCTTTAGAGCCCTTTTATATTTCTGCAATATTCATATTTAATAAAGATTTAACTATGTATTTACTGTAAATATTTCACATTTTCTAATGTGAATATGCTATGTTGTTTATGCTATGGGTGTTTATTTGTTTTTACAACAATTTTTTTTCCCTCCATTGACTTCTATGGGGAATATGAAAATGTGATGGTGTTTGTGCGATCTCGGGTGTTAGGTTTTCTTCCACTTTTTCTTCTTCTTGATCTCTATAGTTGAATACATGCATGCGCACACGAAAACTTAAGTTAGGTTTTTCTCGCTATTCGGGTTAAAGCTATCCCAAAATACTTTTTTTTTTTAACTTCTAATACGAACGCAACCCGAAAAGCGAAAAAATTTAAATCTTACGCCAAAAAAATAAAACTATGCCACTTGTAATTTTGCCCTAAGTGTTTAACAGGGAAATCATTATAAAAAAAGAATTTTCTAACAAAAATAGAAAACAGTTGGAAAGTTGTTTAAACTTTCAGGACCTATCTGAACCATGAATTAAATGTTGGCTTCCATGTGCCTTTAAACACATTTAGGCAGATTGCACTTTTTTTCTAGCCATAAGTAACGTTGCTAATGATCTAGGTACCAACAGAATGCCAGTGACAAACCTCACACTAACCAAACAAGTTCCCTAGAACGTTTAGTCTGGAGTTCCACTTCTGAGCTTTGTATTTTAAAACCTGCCTTGAACAGTCTGACAAATGCTCAAGAAAATTAATGTCTCAAATGAAGAAGTTAATCGAATTTGTGAATCTTTTTCAAAATTCCCAGAGGTTACATTTGTCGCATTTCTTTTTCCTTATAAAAGTGTATTTTAATTCATTCATTCATTAATTGTGACACATGAGAGCCTTTTTTTGATTGGATAACAGACAATAATTAATATTTTATATAAAAAAACATGTTTTTCAGTAGCTGAATTTATTTCAGTCAGTTTTTTTATTATATAATTTTTTTAGAAAAGTCCATTCCAATTTTCTTTAAAAAAAATGTTCTACACAGAACATTACAGATGTTTCTTCAGAATATTCACAAGCTATTTAATTCAAAAAAAGTTGTGTAAAATGTTCAATAAAAACCAGCTGATTTTTTTCAGTCAGTTTATCAATTTCTCCGGAAGACTGAACACCAATTAATATTCCACCCTAAGCTCTGACTCTCATATAATTTGCTTTAACCTTTTCTGTAATAGAAAAATGAATCCCAATTTTCTTTGAAGAAAAAAAAATGTTCTACACAGAACGTCACAGATGTTTTTTTACTGAATATTCACCAGCTATTTAATTTCGAAAAAGTTGCGTAAAATGTACAATAAAACAGACCTCTGTACATTGAGTTCCTAATATCCTGAACTTTATAGAGAGAAAAAAGGAAATTGCATTGGAAAATGTCAACAACTTGGTTGATGACCTCAGCCCATAATGCACTGCACCTTTTACAGAAATACTCTTGACTCCTCTCTGCGTGGGTCTTCAGCTGTTGGGAATACAGCCCTGCACTGTTACCGTTCAGTCACAATTTGGCACTGCTGATATATACCATGCACTTGTCTCACGTTTAGTTGTTGTTTTCAGTTCCTCCTAAGACTGATTTTGATGCCAGATTTTTATTTTTTTTGCTCAACGTCTGGGGAATATGCTGGAAGCATTTCAGAATTTGTGTCCGAATTTACAGTAAAAGCATATTCTATGCCAGGAACCTTCTTGCATGAGGTTATTCTTGCTTTGTATTTATTTTATACAGCCCCAGGTAGTGCTGTCTCATGTGATCGGAAGGTACGTTTTTGAACATAACAAAGGAGATACACAATAGATATACTTTGAAAACCAAAAAACGTGAACGGTAGAGAATAACACATTGTTAAGGATGTGGGTGACTAATTTTAAGACTAATTAACTTGAAAGTATTCCATCAAGTTACTACATATCATAAAACATAAAAAAAAGTATTTGCTAGGTAATACATTTTTCGTTTTCTTATGGTGCTCTAAAATTGGATTTAAGTTCTTGAAGGATAGGAAATATGGGGGGAAGATTCATTTTTCACCCCTTACACAAAGCTCCCAACTGTCCTGGACTTTGTATGATATCCTTGGTTTGAGAGAGCTGTCTCTTCTGCAGCTCTCCCTTCTGTATCTATGTCCCAGTTTCTGAAAGTGAAACCAAAGAGTACCTAAAATTTGCCCAGATCTCTCAACCATGCCCCTGCCTTAGTTCCACTTGACCCCATCACCAACCTCTGAACCTAGACTCCCAGTACCGGATACCAGCCTGAGAATGCTGGGAGGTACCAGCCTGAGAATGCTGGGAGGTATGAATACCCAATCCAGTGTTTTTTTGTAGATATTTAAAACCTTTTTTCAAAGCAATACTCCCTCATTCTAAACACAAAGGTCTTTAATAAAGCTTTGCTCAACATTGCAACTCAAAAAAAAATCAATTCAATGAAGTGATTAACCTCCTCTTGTCACATCCGCAAGTTGTGAGTGACCCTCTACTATAATAAATAAATAAACAAAAATATATCTTGTAAGGTTTCACCTCTCGGCACATAGAGGAAGCTCGACTGTGAAGGATACCACCATTACAAAAAGACTTGAAAATGTTACCAACGTTACAGTACAAACAATTTTAAACAGGGAAAGAAAACTCTCTTAATAAGACTGTCCACTCAAACATTTGCGCAAAAGAAAAAAAATTGAAAAAGGAATATAAAAAAAAATAAATTAAGATATCCTTGACAACTTTGAAATAGGGAGGCTCAACCTCAAGATATAATACTTCAAATAGGCAAAAGGCTTTATGAAGTCCACATATTTGGCGTCAGTACCAATTTGTTCTAATTTGGGAGTAAGGCTACATGGAGCAACTAATAGTGTAGACTTTCGGACCCTCTACAGCTAAGAGTGATTTTATTGTACATAAAAAATGGAACTGACAATGTTTTTAAAGTGATGGTAAACTCTCCCCTTTTTAAAATCGTATCCGGAATTTAAGTGATATTTTACATAGAGTTTAACTCATCAGTTGTAATGAAGTTGCGCTATTACTTACTTTTTAATATAGAAATGAAATTCAAACCCCTGGGCTCAGCCTACTTCAAAAGTAAATTTTTCTGTGAACTAACGATTTGAGCTGTTCTCTAATCAGTGCTCTCCCCATATGGCACTTTTGTTGTAGCTAGAGTACTGATTGCAGAATGGTTAAAACCGTTAGCTCACAGTAAAATTGACTTTTGAAGTGGGCGGCAGAGCGTAGGGTATTTGAATTTCATATAAAAAAAATTATTTTTTTTTAGCATTTATTCTTTTCTCCCTTAAAGTGATGGTAAACTCTCTCCTTTATAAAATCAGATCTGGGATGTTAGTGATATTTTAGATGGATTTTAATTAATCAGTTGTAGTGAAGATGAGCTGTAACTTACTTTTTAATATAGATATGAAATTCAAATTCCTCATGCTCTGCCACCCACTCCAAAAGTACATTTTTCTGTGATCTAGCAGTTTGAATTGTTGTCCAATCAGCGCTCTCCCCATATGGAACTTTTGTTGTAGCTAGAGCGCTGATTGGGCAATTCAAACTGTTAGCTCACAGAAAATTTGACTTTTTAAGTGGGCGTCACAGCGAGAGGAGTTTGAATTTAATTTCTATATTAAAAAGTAAGTTATAGCGCAACTTCATTACAACTGATAAATTGAACTCTATCTAAAATACCATTAGCATTCCAGATCTGATTTTAAAAAGTGGAGAGTTTACCATCACTTTAACTTTGCATCCTGGTACTGGTGAGTGATATATTCGAGTAAAGTATACATAGAAACATAGAATTTGACAGTAGATAAGAACCAAAAAGGCCCATCAAGTTAACCCATATTACATGTCACTTTTTTCTTAGTATAGCCTTATGCATGTCCCAGTCATTTTTGAATTCATTTACAGTCTTTGTGTTTACCACCTCAAATGGAAGTTTGTTCCATGAATCCACCACCCTTTCTGTAAAAAAAATGCTTCCTCCAATTTCTCCTGAATCTGCTACCCTCTAACTTTAGATTGTGACCCCTTGTTTTGGCATTTATTTTCTTATGGAAAATGATTTCAGCTTCTACTTTATTAAGTCCCTTAATATATTTGAAGGTTTCTATCACGTCATCTCTGTCCCTTCTATCCTCTAAACTATACATATTTAGATTATAGAGTCTTTCTTTGTACATTTTATATTTTAGACCATGTACCATTTTAGTACCCCTCTTTTGGACAGCTTCTAGTTTATTTATATCTTTCTGAACATATGGTCTCGAGAACTGTACCCAGAACAAAAGGGGAGAACTCCTGAACGGCTCACTCAAAACCACTTTATTAGGTAAAAAGTTTCCCAACGTGGGTAAACAGCATACAGAAAAAAAGTTAAAAACAGAAAGAAAGCAGTACAGCACACAGCCCAGCCAAGGACGCGTTTCGGGATTACCTCGTACTCACATTAAACCAGGTGAGTGCTGATAGGTCTATTTATATGTGCACATTTGGAAGACACCTGTTCTATACCATATTGATAAAAACCTGTTATTCATATAGACAAATGAGCATATATATGCATACTCAGCAAGGTTAATTATTAACATTAATATAGACTTTGCAGAGATTATAATGAGTCAAATTTAACCCAAAAATATATATGCATAATATTAGAATAAAAAAAATTAAGAAAATGTCCTCACCTAAATAATTTCCTCATACATCTATATGAATAGAAACTGACTAATAATCTCCTCGGAACGGTGGGATGCCCTAGAAGTAAAAAAAATATGAACATCTGATGTATATATATATATCTTTCACAGGGTATTTAACCACTTGACAAATATACAAAAAACTTCAGCGGTATACATATTTCAACAATATATGGATACTACAAGTTGAATAATAAATGTTAAACAGCCTATATCATTTATTAATTTACAAAGGCAGACCACTTCATGTAACAGAGATAGAAACATATATAGGTTATTCAAATAATCACATTATGACCCCACATTTATAGATTCATTTTAATATTATTTCAATTTTATATTCTTGCAATTTTGCATTATTAGAGAGGGGGGGGGGGGGTCAGAAGAACGTTTAAGCCATAAACCTATCATAAGAAAGTAAATATATGAATGTGCATAAGCATTCAGATCAAACAAACTGCATATAAAAAAAAAAACTTGTGGGTAGAATGCTATTAGATACATGTACATACATAAATATACACACTATCATACAGAAATGGATAGAGTGCAGTCAGTCAGATCAAAATCAAAGATTAAAAATTAAAAAATCCATCTTCAAAGTTCCAGTTCATCTGGATAGAATTTATAGGCAACTTACAAAGAACAATTAGAGCACATGCAAAAAAACCTCACTAAAGATCAATAGTAAGATGGCTCCTATTCATATCAAACAGAATGAAAAGCACACACACACATATATATATATATATATATATATATATATATATATATATATATATATATATATATATATATATATATATATATATAGTCAGTATAAAGCAGGGTTATAATACAATTTATTTATTCTTTAAAATAACCTCCAATTAAAATGTATATACGAAACAATTGAAATTAATATTTATTCCTAAATTCTTTAGATTAGTTAAAATGTATATACACATTGTAATATATTTATGTAGAGACTAGCTTTGACTAAATTATACACGTTTATTCTGTTATAATATTCTATACCACAGGTCATAAAAAAAATATATATACCTTTAAAATTAACCTTACTCACAATGAATCACATTAAAATATATTTCAATAAAATACCAGGAGTCGTATATATTATTAATGCAAACAGCCAATTTATCTGCCAATATGTCTGACCTGAAATAAACTCTTATTTAGCTACAATAAGGCAATTTCTAAAAGGTAGATATATAGCTGCAAATTACTTAATACACACCAGAGAGATTTACTTACAATAATAAGCCTGACATAGAGATATGAAATACAAAAGACCTTTATATAGCAAATGAATTACTTAGCATTAAATATGACTAGTTTTAGACTACACAGGATTATTAACATAAGCTTCAAATACAAAGTGCCTTTTTAGAATTACCAGCTTCAATTAAATTGTAGCAACAATGAATTTATTTGGTTTAAAATATTAAATTATAGTTACTGCCATACGTTACCACATAACCAAATGATTATTCAGTTTCCAGAATTTCTTGTGGGTCATCTAAGAAGGATTTATCCACTATGTGTAAAGGTGCAGGCCTCAAAATGTTTAATCTTCCTTTATTCAAAAAAAGTGTCCCAAAATGGCAGAGAATATACTTGACACAAAGCCTGTCTATTTTCCGCTCCAAAACTTATGCTTCTTTGAGTCTCTGTCTCTCTACATTGTGCGTGGGTCTTTATTCAAAAATAAAGAATCCCTTCTCCTTTTCTTTAATCATTCCCACAAGAGTTTGATAGGCCCTCTGGAGCTTGTCCCTGATTCACCCTTGGATCTGAGTATTGATTGGTTATTTGGGAGACTCCTCCCTGATTGGCTTATTTGGATTTGCATATGTTCTAATAGTCAATTCATTTGGCTGTCATACCATTTCTGAACTATTGGTGGCAGCAGATAACCAGAAATGCAGTCTCACCATCAATTATTGCTGAAGTTTAAATATCTCACCTTAAAATGTTTATTAATATACTATAATTTCTTGTCAACATATATATCCTATTTAATATAATTGAAAATGTACAATTTGATATCAAACATGAGTATATCTCTAGTATCATATCACAAAGCAATTCCCATCCATTTAGCAACTTATTGTATGTATATCTCTTCACATTGGGAATTCTCTGTTTAATCTGATGCCTGCAATAAAAGAAACAGGGTTTTTATTCTGAGATTTTTGGAGCATATTTTAAATTTATTAATGAAGCTAATCATTTAATACAGCAGATATTTGTTCAATATAGTATAATTTATATATATATATACAGTATATATATATATATATATATATATATATATATATATACATATTTTTATACCATTTTTTTTTAATACGATCTGTGTATTTTAAATTATTTTGAAGATTAGGCACAGTTCCTTTATCTGAGATCTAGTTTCCTATGTCATACAGAGACTTAAAATGCCAGCTCGTCTGGGAGCTGTGTATGGGAAACTCTGCAGGAGACAATTTACACTTAGATGATATGAGCCACATCTTTTGAGAATGTTTGTATATTCCACTATTCTTACAGATGGACCGTCTGTTCCTTACAGCGAGCCTGTAAGTTTTATTACCCATCCGAGTCAGGAAACCCATATATGGGCATATGCAGTGGGGCAAAAAAGTATTTAGTCAGCCACCAATTGTGCAAGTTCTCCCACTTAAGAAGATGAGAGAGGCCTGTAATTTTCATCATAGGTGTACCTCAACTATGAGAGACAAAATGTGGAAACAAATCCAGACAATCACATTGTCTGATTTGGAAATAATTTATTTGCAAATTATGGTGGAAAATAAGTATTTGGTCAATATTAAAAGTTCATCTCAATACTTTGTGATATATATCCTTTGTTTTTCAATGACAGAGGTCAAACGTTTTCTGTAAGACTTCACAAGGTTGTCACACACTGTTGCTGGTATGTTGGCCCATTCCTGCATGCAGATCTCCTCTAGAGCAGTGATGTTTGGGGCTGTCGCTGGGCAACACAGACTTTCAACTCCCTCCAAAGGTTTTCTATGGGGTTGAGATCTGGAGACTGGCTAGGCCACTCCAGGACTTTGAAATGCTTCTTACAAAGCCACTCCTTTGTTGCCCGGGTAGTGTGTTTGGGATCATTGTCATGTTGAAAGACCCAGCCACGTTTCATCTTCAATGCCCTTGCTGATGGAAGGAGGTTTGCACTCACAATCTCACGATACATGGCCCCATTCATTCTTTCATGTACACGGATCAGTCGTCCTGTTCCCTTTGCAGAGAAACAGCCCCAAAGCATGATGTGGCCATCCCCATGCTTCACAGTAGGTATGGTGTTCTTTGGTTGCAACTCAGCGTTCTCTCTCCTCTAAACACGATGAGTTGTGTTTCTACCAAACAGTTCTACTTTGGTTTCATCTGACCATATGACATTCTCCCAATCCGCTTCTGGATCATCCAAATGCTCTCTAGCATACTTCAGACGGGCCCGGACATGTACTGGCTTAAGCAGGGGGGCACGTCTGGCACTGCAGGATCTGAGTCCCTGGCGGCATAGTGTGTTACTGATGGTAGCCTTTGTTACATTGGTCCCAGCTCTCTGCAGGTCATTCACTAGGTCCCCACGGGGTGAGATCTTGCGTGGAGCCCCAGATAGAGGGAGAATATCAGTGGTCTTGTATGTCTTCCATTTTCTAATTATTGCTCCCTCAGTTGATTTATTCACACCAAGCTGCTTGCCTATTGCAGATTCAGTCTTCCCAGCCTGGTGCAGGTCTACAATTTTGTTTCTGGTGTCCTTCGACAGCTCTTTGGTCTTCACCATAGTGGAGTTTGGAGTGCGACTGTTTGAGGTTGTGGACAGGTGTCTTTTATACTGATAACAAGTTCAAACAGGTGCCATTAATACAGGTAATGAGTGGAGGACAGAGGAGCCTCTTAAAGAAGAAGATACAGGTCTGTGAGAGCCAGAAATCTTGCTTGTTTGTAGGTGACCAAATACTTATTTTCCACCATAATATGCAAATAAATTCTTTCCAAATCAGACAATGTGATTGTCTGGATTTGTTTCCACATTTTGTCTCTCATAGTTGAGGTATACCTATGATGAAAATTACAGGCCTCTCTCATCTTCTTAAGTGGGAAAACTTGAACAATTGGTGGCTGAATAAATACTTTTTTGCCCCACTGTACATCTGAGGGCTTCATAATGCTAATATTTACTTTGAAGTGGCCCATCGGTCTTATCCATGCAAAGGTCTAAATCCTTTGTTCTCTCCTGTGTATCCAAGAAGAAGGGGGGGGGGGGGGTTGGTCTATTTTGGTTATAGCCCACACAACTCATGTCAAGGGAGATCTTAGCTGACATCAAATATCAAAATTTATTTGATACATATGTAGTTTATTTAATGCTTTTCACAGGTACCCTGACATAATTCCCCCTTCCAAGTTTATATAGATGTAAGACACGTGTATTTGAATTGTCTTAAAGTCAGTGGTACTTGGTGAATGTATTGATGGTATCCACCAGAGATAATCTTCTTATGAGGAGATTCCGTTATTTTTGAGCCCTCATTCTTGATAGCTAGGCATCTTTAAACTACAATACTTATTTAGTGCATCTGGGGATATGACACTTCATTCTCCCTCTATGACTTGTAGCTGGGATGCCTTCCAAAGTTATAAAGATTTATTTCATATTCCTTTTTGGACATTTTGAGATCATAATAGGTTTTAGCGGCAGTTGCAGACTTTTCTATGTTCCTTTGAGCAAATGCAAACGCATATTGCAGGTGCTTCCTTAGGTTCTCCACATAATGATGTGTATTGGAGGCATTTATCAGGTTCTGGTCTGATTACGATACAATAGATGTTGAGGTAGAACCATTCTTCTACCAGTCATCAATTCAAAAGGTGACATCTTAGTAGCACTACTTGGAGTTGCTCTTAATGCCATTAGGACTAGAGGTCATTTTACATCCCAGTATTTACCAGTTTCACTCACAAAGGTTTTGAGGATTTTCCAATTGGACTGGTTGTAATGTTCTACACCACCACTTGAGGCAGCTCTATATGCAATATGGAGATTTCTTTTGACCCCTAATATTTTCCACATCTTGGTCATCACTTCGCTAGCGAAGTGGGTTCCCTGATAAGATTCGATTCTCTGGGGTAAACCAAATCTGGAAAACATGTGGTTGATGAACAATGCTGCGTATGTTTCAGCACTATTGTTAGGTGCACTGATGTCCCATTTAGTGAACAGACATGTCACTGTTAGCATGTATTTGTTACCTCTAGATGACCTAGTTACTGGACCAATAAAATCAATTTGTATATCTGACCATGGCATTACCATCCCCCTTTTCTGCAATGGCGCTCTATGTGTTGGCGCAGTGGGTTGGCATTGTGGACAGATTAAACAACCTTGACAGTAGGTTTGAACATCTTTCAACATGTGTGGCCAAAAGGCATAGTCACGTAATATTTCATACGTTAATTTGGCGCCATGATGACCAGATGTGGGAGCATCATGGGCATGTTAAAGCATGAGACCTCTGAACTTTGTAGGTACCACCCATTGCTGGATGCCAGATTTGGAGGTATTAATTAGCAAACCATCCTGTAACTTGAATTGTGATCTGGATTTCATTAAGATTCTAAGATCTTCCTTGACAATACCGTCCGCTTTTGAGATGGGGTTGCTTTCAGGATCTTCTATGTGTTTATAGAAGATACCTATATTGGGGTCTTCTTTTTGACTAGTGATCAGGACCTCACTAGGATAATCCTGACTCCATTGTACCAGGTTAGACTCACTTTGTTGTTTAGCCTGGTTTCTGGTAATGGCTTCTACCTGAATTCCACCTATTAAGTGGTCGATATTAAGGAGTTCTCCAGTTATGGCTCCTTGTTTGGGTAATGAATCCGCAAGATCATTGCCTTCCTTATCAGGACCTAGAATTCTGGAATGACCCTTGGTATTTTTCCAGTATATGGTACCCATTGGACACCACCAGATTGTCAATCTCGCAGAACAACTTGCTATGTTTGACTGGTTTGTTGTTAGTTTTCTGCATGCCATTTCTTTTCCAAGTTGGCAGGTATTCAACAAAACTGTCACGCACGTAATTTGAGTCAGTAATGATCACAAATTCATGAATACCTTGTTCAACAGCCATCTCAATGTTTTTTAGAACCACAGTGAGTTCTGCAACTTGACTGGATCTTGGTCCAATGTTGAAACCTACAGAAATATTTGGGAATCCACTTGCCCAAGTTATACCAATGCCAGCGACTAATCTGCGCTCATTATCAATAGTGGCATGGTAAGAACAACCATCAACATATAGCCAGGGTAATGTTTGACACTGGTCCTCATTGTATATTTTATATGGGGAAAGCAATTGTTACTCCAGGAAATAATCTTCTAATAACTCTTCCCCATGATCCTTAGCAGTACAGTCGTGGAGCTCAGCAAGCCCCTGTGCAACTGGATTCTTTTTCTTTTGCTTATAGCGAATTTCTAAACTCCAGCCTTGTAAGGAAAAAGTCCAAGTGGTTATGCAGCTGTTAGACAAATTTCCATCTCTTATTCTCTCACTTTGCCGATATAGCAAAGGCTGCTGGGCCGTTTCTACAATAATTTTATCACCCTATATATAGCTGCGGGCTTTTTCGCAATCACTAAATTTTATTTCTAGTGGGGATAGAGTTTTGCTCGCATAAGCAATGACTTTGCTTAAATTATCATGCTTTTGGTATAAAACAGCATCATGCTTATATCTGTGTAACCTGTTTCTAATTAGAAAGGTTTACCCCCTTCAGGGTACGCTAAGCAAGGTGCTTGAGTGAGTTTTCTCTTCAGCTCCTTGATGGCTGTCTCTTGAGTCTCACTTCAGTGCCATTTCACATCCTTCTTTAGAAGAAGTAGCAGTGGTTTAGCTAATTCTGCATAATTATCAATACATTTGCGGGAATAATTTGTCATACCCAGGAATGATCTCAATTCCTTTAAAGGGACACTGAACCCAAATTTTTGCTTTGGTGATTCAGACAGAGCATGACATTTTAAGCAACTTTCTAATTTACTCCTATTATCACATTTTCTTCATTCTCTTGCTAACTTTATTTGAAATGCAAGCTTAGAAGCCGGCCCATTTTTGGTGAACAACCTGGGTTGTTCATGCTGACTGGTGGATAAGTTCATCCACCAATAAAAAAGTGCTGTCCAGAGTTCTAAACCAAAAAACTTAGATGCATTCTTTTTCAAATAAAAATAGCAAAAGAAGAAAGAAAAAATGATAATAGGAGTAAATTACAAAGTTGCTTAAAATTGCATGCTCTATCTGAATCACAAAAGAAAAAAATTGGGTTCAGTGTCCCTTTAAGCTAGTTGGGTTCTTAGAATTTATTATAGCTTCCACCTTTTTCTTCTGAGGATTTATCCCAGCAGAAGTAACCTCATGTCCCAAGAAGTTTACACGAGTGCGGCACCATTGAGCTTTTTGTAGGGATAATTTGACACCTGCCCTTTTAAGTTGGCTGAGGACATGTTTAAGTTCTGTAATGTGTTTTTCAAAGTCTGTGCTTTTGATTAAAACATCGTCAACATAAGATAAGGTCCCCCTTTCCAGTTCATCAGGCATAGCCTTATGCATGAATACTGCAAATTTATGTCCTGAATTTATGTATCCAAACGGGAGCCTTTGGAATGCATACTGGACCTTTTGGAATGAGAATGCAAGCTTATACTGGTCCTCCTCATGTACCTTTATGGTCCAATATGCCTGTGCACAATCAATGGCAGTCAATATTTTGGATCCCTGCATCTGTGCTAGGCACTGGTCAATATATGGCACAGGCCAGCCAGACATGTACACTCGTTTGTTTAGCTGTCTTAAGTCAGCACACAAACGCCATTGTCCATTGGGCTTAAGAACACCTAGAATAGGATTGTTATAAGAGCTGTGCACCTGTCTGATAATACCTCTTTCTTCCAGGTTCCTTATGATTTATGCAAGAGAATCATATGAAGCTAAAGCAAGTCTGTATTGTTTAACAAAGACAAGTGGCGCATTGGGATCTGTTTGGATTCTTGCAATGTGCAAGTCTGTAGTCCCACAGTCATAAGAATCCCTAGCAAAAATATCCTTGTATTCCATCAGGAGTTCTCGTAGCTGTCGGCATTCATCATCATTGGAACAGCCATTAGCTAAGGAGTTAGAAGCAGAAAAGAGGGCGCCACATAGCGTGATACTGTTGATTCAAAGCAATGAGGGTGAATAATAATATAGGCTTACCGAAAGGTTATGCACCGTATTGTAACCGGTGCTAGCAGGCAGACTAACACTCTCAGTGGTTAGCACACTGGGTGGCCTCAGGTGTACTGCATACAGGTGGTACTCTGCGTGGCTTGATTGGGAATGAAAGAACGTCTTACCAAGATCTCAAAATGTCACCAGTAACCACATCCCCACTGTACAGGAACTTCAAGCATCCAATCTAGATGTCTGTCCCAAATATTACAGGAGAGACTGAATCAGTCACACTAATTCTTTTCCTCCCCAGTTAAAGAACGTTTCATCTGAAATCTCTTGAGATCATGGTGAAATCCTGTGAGATTATGGCAAAATTACATAAAATCACAGCCAAGCCAATCAGCTGAGCTAACTTCACAGATTGCTTGGCTGTGATTTTATGCTGCTTACGGTAGCGGTGAGCTGGCTAAACGTGCTTGTGCACGATTTCCCCATAGGAATCAATGGGGGAGAGCCGGCTGAAAAAAAACCTGCAAAAAAGCAGCGTTCAGCTCCTAACGCAGCCCCATTGATTCCTATGGGGAAAGAACATTTATGTCTACACCTAACACCCTAACATGAACCCCGAGTCTAAACACCCCTAATATTACACTTATTAACCCCTAATCTGCCGCCCCCGACATTGCTGACACCTGCATTATATTATTAACCCCTAATCTGCCGCTCCGGACACCGCCGCCACCTACATTAAACTTATGAACCCCTAATCTGCTGCCCCCAGCATCGCCGACACCTACATTATATTTATTAACCCCTAATCTGCCTTCCCCAATGTCGTCGCAACCTACCTACAATTATTAACCCCTAATCTGCCGCCCCCAACGTCGCTGCCACTATATTAAAGTTATTAACCCCTAAACCTAAATCTAACCCTAACCCTAACATTCCCTAACTTAAATATAATTTAAATAAATCTAAATAAAATTACTACAATTAACTAAATTATTCCTATTTAAAACTAAATACTTACCTATAAAATAAACCCTAAGCTAGCTACAATATAACTAATAGTTACATTGTAGCTATCTCAGAGTTTATTTTTATTTTACAGGCAACTTTGTATTTATTTTAACTAGGTACAATAGTTATTAAATAGATATTAACTATTTAATAACTACCTAGCTAAAATAAGTACAAATTTACCTGTAAAATAAAACCTAACCTAAATTACAATTACACCTAACACTACACTATAATTAAATTAATTCCCTAAATTAACTACAATTAAATACCATTATCTAAAGTACGGAAAAAAAACCCACTAAATTACAGAAAATAATAAAATAATTACAAGTTTTTTAAACTAATTACACCTAATCTAATCCTCCTAATAAAATAAAAAAGCCACCCAAAATAATAAAAATCCCTACCCTACACTAAATTATAAATAGCCCTTAAAGGGGCTTTTTGCGGGGCATTACCCCAAAGTAATCAGCTCTTTTACCTGTAAAAAAAAATACAATACCCCCCCAACATTAAAACCCACCACCCACACACCCAACCCTACTCTAAAACCCACCCAATCCCCCCTTAATAAAACCTAACACTAACCCCTTGAAGATCACCCTACCTTGAGAAGTCTTCACCCAACCGGGCCGAAGTCCTCAATGAAGCCGGGCAAAGTGGTCCTCCAGACGGGCAGAAGTCTTAATCCAAGCCGGGAAGAAGAGGTCCTCCAGACCGGCAGAAGTCTTCACCCAGACAGCATCTTCTATCTTCATCCATCCGACGCGGAGCGGGTCCATCTTCAAGACATCCGACGCGGAGCATCCTCTTCTGTCTTCATCCGATGACTAAATGACGGTACCTTTAAGTGACGTCATCCAAGATGGCGTCCCTTCAATTCCGATTGGCTGATAGAATTCTATCAGCCAATCAGAATTAAGGTAGAAAAAATCCTATTGGCTGATGCAATCAGCCAATAGGATTGAAGTTCAATCCTATTGGCTGATCCAATCAGCCAATAGGATTGAGCTCGCATTCTATTGGCTGATTGGAACAGCCAATAGAATGCGAGCTCAATCCAATTGGCTGATTTGTTGTGAATATAACAATAGAAATATAACGATTAAAAAGTAAACAACCTTAGAACCCTCACGGATTTATTTTCGAAAACCATGATTGGTTGGAGTGTTGTACGTGACTAAGGCAACACACGTGACAGGAAGACTCCACTGACCGGCAACACTGTATCCCGCAATAGCAGTGGAACAACACACAGAGACAGAGGTGTGCAAAATAAGACCACCGAAGAAGGCGGGTAAGAGACGGAGGTACATATGAGGATTACAGCAAGTGTCTTAACACTACAAGACCGAGACAGTTGCATATTGGAAAGGCATTACATGACCTCTTAATTATTAAGTATTAAGTTCTCGTTTCCCTTATACCCGCAAAGTGGGAGTTCTGACTGCCCAATATTTTCAGAACTGTCGTAAGGGATTTGTTTACTGTTTCTTAGTCTGATCTTTCAAGTTTCAGTGCACAGACAAATTGTATATAACGGACTACCTTATTTCCTACTGTTACATTTGTTGCAACTTGTTTTACTGATTACCTACTTATTACAATAATTTTCGATTTATAGCATTAGTTATTATAAAAACTTTCAGTCATTTCCTGACATGAATAGTTTGGAGCTATTTTCACTCTGAATTTAGCAGTGTGTAGCGATTTTAAGATAACCATGATTTAGTATTATGTGACTGGTCACTTACATTTATTTTATATAGTAACCATTATATGGCATTTTAATTAACTACTGAATACTTGTTAATGTATTAATTTAATTAAACATATTGACTTTTATTGTGGTTGTGGTGTTCTTTAAGCTTTTTTAGCGCTGACCATACCCTCCTTTCTTTATTGGTTTTACCAAGGTCATGCACTTGCATAGGGATAAATAGATCATCCTTAACTTTCGCAATTTCCGCGAGGAATTGCGAATGATCGCCCCATTTAGGGGATTTAGGGTCCCCCTTGTGGAGGTATATGGTTAATACATCTCCGTCTAAGGAAATATTTGCTATCTTTCCAGGCGAAATTTTAAAAGTATTACCATCAGAGCAGCTTAAAGGGACACTGAACCCAAATTTTTTCTTTCGTGATTCAGATACAGCATGAAATTTTAATTAAACTTTCTAATTTACTCCTATTATCAATTTTTCTTCATTCTCTTGCTATCTGTATTTGAAAAAAGTAGGCATGTAAGCTTTTTTTTTGGTTAAGTACTCTGGACAGCATTATTTTATTGGTGGATGAATTTATCCACCAATCAGCAAGAACAAGTTGTTCACTAAAAATGGGCCGGCATCTAAACTTACATTCTTGCATTTCAAATAAAGATACCAAGAGAATGAAGAAAAATTGATAATAGGAGTAAATTAGAAAGTTGCTTAAAATTTCATGCTCTATCTGAATCACACACACAAAAAATTGGGTTCAGTGTCCCTTTAAAGGAGTCTGATCCTCTATTTGTAAAATAGTGATTCCAGGTACAGAGTTATTCCTGAAATGAATCTCCACAGCATCTGGCTTCTCTTCCATCACGTGACAGTTATGTCGGGTGTGAGATATACCGGACCTCTCAAAATTTATAGGCCGTTTAACTTGCGACCAAATTACATTATTTTTGCAATCAATTATGGTGTTTAATCACTTCAGGAGATCTCTACCAATAATTAAACGATCAGTTGGCAGATCCACTATAATGACAGGGTTGTCTTATGACCCTGTTCCCCAGCCTTAATTTTAACCATGCCATACTGTAGACTTTGAGAGAGTCACCCCAACACCTATTAGTGAACCATCAAATTTATTGTAGGTTTGTGGGGTGTTAGTTCATTTAGCTGTGTGTAGTATCTGTGGGATAAAATAGATGCCTGAGATCCAGTATCAATTAATCCCATAATATGGTTAGCAACTGAATCCTGGAGTTCAGCACATACATAATATCTTCCTGCAGTTTCTACCATTTCACACATAAAATTAGCATGATTACATATTTGTGGGCTTTGCCACGTTTTACCTGTATTCGCCACGTTACCTGATACAGAAGAAACTTAATTTTTACCAGTCCTTCCCTCTGTAATAGGGTCGACAGGGTTCCTGTGTACTGCATCTGTGGGAATAAGGTTAGGAGAAAACTGCAAAGGAAGAGGTTTAATAGAGCTTCCAGGCTGAGGTTGCTCGTCATCACAGCTAAATCGTCCGTTCCTGGTCCTTAGGGAGAGAACATGATTAGTATCATTATTGACATTTATCATTTTATTTGGTATATCTCTCCCCTCTCTCTCAGGAAATGCCACAGTATTTATGACTGTGCCTGTGGCCCACTGCTGGCCACTGGCTGTACCCCTAAAAAAGGATTATTAGGGTGCTGAGCCATCAAAACTTGACACATATTAGTAAATAGTGTACATAATTGACTTACTTGCATACTGAGTTGGCCCACTTGAACGGACAAGCCATTTTTACCCATGGACCAATTTTTTGATATCCCAGGGTATTGATTCCTGGATCCTTGGGATCCCTCAGAATCATAGCTATTGTTCCTATTTTGATGTGGTTGTCTTTGGGGTTCAACTTGTTCAGCGTTAATGTCTTGGGGAGCACTATTTACTTGGGGTGAAGGTTACCCTGAGAGTATTTTCGCCACTTTTGGTATTTATTTTTACGGGGATACCGATAATCTTGTGGGTTTTCATCTCTTTGAGAATAAATATTTGTTTGGGTATGCCCCCCATTTTGAGTATATTCTCTCTGCACCTCGGCCTGTGATGGGGAGGGGCGGAGTTAAAACTTCGTGGGGAAGGCCTGTTTTCTCGGGCCATTTCCGCATAAGTTTTCTTGTTAGAATCCAAATTGAGGGGGCTAGCCACAATTTGGGGGCTGGGCCTTGGTTCCTTTTTAACCCCCTGTTCACCGGACTGCTGAATAGAGTATAACTTGGTACTCTTTTTGATCAGCCAGTCCAATGAGCAGTTCTCATCAAAATCTCTAGCCAGATTCATTTTGATATGTGAGGGCAGTGCTTCAAAAAATAAATTCACAAACTCTGAGCTTTCAAATATGGGGTAGTCTTCGGCCATACTGTACGTACTTTTTAGTACAGAAAGGAATTATATAGGGCTTTGATTGCCACTACATTTTAAACTGTATACAGCTATTTTCGCAGCGGTTTTAGTGCGATATTGCCCAAACTCCTTTTTGCACTGATTTTTTGTTTCACTCCAGGTATGAATATTCATATACTTTAGTGAAGCAAATAATTTGTGATGATTACCATCATATACCCAGTGCAGAAATTCAATTTTTGACTGCTCACTAGTAACATTCATTATGGATAAAGCATTTTCATAGGTCATTAAGTGGTCAATTATAGAATTGGTTCCCTTGTTGGAAAACTTAGGTACTGCACTATTTAAAAATGTAATTATTTTAGGGGTGTTATATACCTTATTGGGCGTATCTTGGGCTTTCCTAGGGACCTTATTTTTGGGGATGGAGTGTTTCCCATCTGCATTCTATTGTGGGGAGATTTCTTACGCATATTAGCATTATGGGGTTATTTGGGTAGCTGGCTCCGCCCTCTGACTCACTACTAGAGCTTTCCCCCTCATCTGAAGTATAGCAGTTCCCTGAATTTATAACCTGAGGTGACTGTCTATTTGGGAAGTGTATTTCTGACCCAATAGGGGTCCTTTGTTTAAATTCTTCCCTAATATTCTGCAGTTCATTTCTCATCAATTCTTTAAGGGATTTAAAATTATCTGCATTATCCTCATTGCTAATAAAGGGGTTTTCATTATGAGGATACTGCCTTTTTAAACCACTTAACTCTTTTTGGCTTTGTGCAAGTTGTTTATTTAAATCTGGGATTTTGGCTAGTAATTTTTGGTTATGCTTATCTAAGGCGGCCATGTCTTGTTTAAATGTAACAATTTCATTTTCGGCTATATTTAAATTCTCTTCGCATTTGCGTGATGAGCGAATATTATCGTCTAACTCCTGCAATTGCAATTCCTTTCCTATAAGGTGGAGAGACATTTCGTCAATAATGCATATTACAAGGGGCCAAGATTTTAGTATTAGTTCATCCCGTTTTTTGAGATTCTTGCATTGATTAATTTTTTAATAATTCTTGGAATAATTCACTTTTTTCATTCCACCTTCCATCATCAATAGCAATATTTTAAGCCTTAATTACAAGCATATCCATATAATCATTTAAATTACCCGCAACATTACACCTCTTTTTAATGTGGCCTTTAATGTCTATCTTAAGGAGGTCGCCCTGATTGAGGGGTAATTTTGGGGAACATATTTCAACACTGAGTATAGATTCATTTGATTCACTTCTAGCAACAAACATTCGGCTAGATTACGAGTTTTGCAGTATGAGTGAAAAAGGTTCTTTTTCACTACCGCTGGTATTACGAGTTTTGCAGGTTTAGGTGTACCGCACACTTTTTTGGCCGTAACGCAACGTACCTCCTGCAGCATTCAAAAAGTCCTTTTTCAATGGGACTTCCTTTGTGCTGGTATTACAAGTTTGCTTGGGAGGCCAAAAAGTGAGCGGTACAGCCTATACCATCAAGATTCGTACCGCCACCTGAAAGTCAGTAGTTATGAATTTTATGTTACAACGCCGTAACATAAAACTCATAACTAAAGTGCTAAAAAGTACACTAACACCCATAAACTACCTATTAACCCATAAACCGAGGCCCTCCTGCATTGCAAACACTATAATAAAAATATTAACCCCTAATCTCCCGCTTTGAACATTGCCGTCACTAGATTAAACATATTAACCCCTAAACTGCCGCACTCCTGCATAAACACTAGTTTAATCTTATTAACCCCTAATCTGCTGTCCCTAACATCACTGCAACCTACATTACGGCCGCCACTATACTAAAGTTATTAACCCCTAAACCTAACCCTAAGTCTAACCCTAACACCACTAACTTTAATATAATTAAAATAAATTTAAATAAAAATTACTATCATTAACTAAATAATTCCTATTTAAAACAAAATACCTGTAAAATAAACCCTAAGATAGCTACAATATAACTAATAGTTACATTGTAGCTATCTTAGGTTTTATTTTTATTTCACAGGCAAGTTTGTATTTATTTTAACTAGGTAGACTAGTTAGTAAATAGTTATTAACTATTTACTAACTACCTAGTTAAAATAAATACAAATTTACCTGCAAAATAAAACCTAACCTGTCTTACACTAACACCTAACCTTACACTACAATTAACTAAATTACAAAAAACAAACAAACACTAAATTACACAAAATAAAAAAGAAATTATCAAATATTTAAACTAATTACACCTAATCTAAAAGCCCTATCAAAATACCCCCCCCCCCCCCAAATAAAAAAACCCTAGCCTAAACTAAACTACCAATAGCCATTAAAAGGGCCTTTTGTGGGGCATTGCCCCAAAGAAATCAGCTCTTTTAGCTGTAAAAAAAGTACAAACAACCCCCAACAGTAAAACCCACCACCCACACAACCAAACCCCCCAAATAAAAACTTATCTAAAAAAACCTAAGCTCCCCATTGCCCTGAAAAGGGCATTTGGATGGGCATTGCCCTTAAAAGGGCATTTAGCTCTTTTTCCGGCCAAAGTCCCTAAGCTAAAAATAAAACCCACCCAATAAACCCTTAAAAAACCTAACACTAACCCCCGAAGATCCAATTACAGTTATTGAAGACCCGACATCCATTCTCAATGAAGCGGCAGAAGTCCTCAGCGAAGTCTTCATCCAATCGGGCCGAAGTCTTCATCCAAGCTGGCAGAAGTCTTCATCCAGACGGCATCTTCTATCTTCATCCATGCTGCGCGGAGCGGCTCCATCTTCAAGACATCCGGCGTGGAGCATCCTCTTCTTCCGACGGCTAACGAAGAATGAAGGTTCCTTTAAGGGACGTAATCCAAGATGGCGTCCCTTGAATTCCGATTGGCTGATATAATTCTATCAGTCAATCGGAATTAAAGGTGAAAAATTCCTATTGGCTGATTCAATCAGCCAATAGGATTGAGCTTGCATTCTATTGGCTGATTGGAACAGCCAATAGAATGTGAGCTCAATCATATTGACTGATTGGATCAGCCAATAGGATTGAAGCTCATTCCTATTGGCTGATTGCATCAGCCAATAGGAATTTTTCACCTTTAATTCCTATTGGGGTTGTTTGTATTTTTTTTACAGGTAAAAGAGCTGATTTCTATGGGGCAATGCCCAGCAAAAGGCCCTTTTAAGGGCTATTGGTAGTTTAGTTTAGGCTAGGGGGTTTTTATTTTGGGGGGGCTTTTTTATTTTGATAGGACTATTAGATTAGATGTAATTAGTTTAAATATTTGATCATTTCTGTTTTATTTTGTGTAATTTAGTGTTTGGTTTTTTTGTAATTTAGTTAATTGTATTTAATTAATGTAATTTATTTAATTGTAGTGTAAGGTTAGGTGTTAGTGTAAGACAGGTTAAATTTTATTTCACAGGTAAATTTGTATTTATTTTAGCTGGGTAGTTAGTAAATAGTTAATAACTATTTAGTAACTATTCTATCCAGTTAAAATAAATACAAACTTACCTGTGAAATAAAAATAAAACCTAAGCTAGCTACAATGTAACTATTAGTTATATTGTAGCTAGCTTAGGGTTTATTTTACAGGTAAGTATTTAGTTTTAAATAGGAATTATTTTGGTAATAATAGTAATTTTTATTTAGATTTATTTTAATTACATTAAAGTTAGGGGGTGTTAGGGTTAGACTTAGGGTTAGGGGTTAATAACTTTAGTATAGTGGCGCCGACGTTGGGGCGGCAGATTAGGGGTTAATAAGTGTAGGTAAGTGGCGGCGACATTGGGGGCGGCAGATTAGGGGTTAATAAGTGTAGGTAGGTGGCGGCAACATTGGGGGCAGCAGATTAGGGGTTAATAAGTGTAGGTAGGTGGCGGCGACAATGGGGTCTGCAGATTAGGGGTTAATAAATATAATGTAGGTGTCGGCAATGTCAGGGGCAGCAAATTAGGGGTTAATAAATATAATGTAAGTGTCGGCGATGTCAAGGGCGGCAGATTAGGGGTGTTTAGACTTGGGGTTTATGTTAGGGTGTTAGGTGTAAACATAAATTTTGTTTCCCCATAGGAATCAATGGGGCTGCGTTACGGAGCTTTACGCTCCTTTATTGCAGGTGTTAGGCTTTTTTTAGCTGGCTCTCCCCATTGATGTCTATGGGGAAATCATGCACGAGCACATAAAACCAGCTCAAAGCAGCGCTGGTATTGGAGTGCGGTATGGAGCTCAATTTTGCTCTACGCTCACATATTGGGGCCAATTTATCAAAGGTCTTGTGGACCTGATCCGACAGTGCTGATCAGGTCCGCAAGACCTCGCTGAATGCGGAGAGCAATATGCTCTCCATATTCAGCATTGCACCAGCAGCTCACAAGAGCTGCTGGTGCAACGCCGCCCTCTGCAGACTCACGGCCAATGGGCCGCTAGCAGGGAGGTGTCAATCAACCCGATCGTACTTTGGATAGATCCGCATAATCCCTGTTCCACTGCCTGAGCAAGCATAACTGCAGAGGTCTTAGATGGAACCGAGAAAACCGAACGATGTCCATGACTGAAACCATCAGACCAATAACCTCCATGCACTGAGCCACTGACGGCCGAGGAAGGGACTGAAGAGCAAGACACATATTGAAAATCTTTGACTTTCTGGCTTCTGTCATAAAGAAATTTAATCTCTAGAGCATCTATAATGGTCCCCAAAAATACCACTCTTGTAGCCGGAATTAAGGAACTTTTTCCTAAATTCACCTTCCAACCGTGGGAGCGCAGAAAAGACAACAACTGTGTGTGTGGGAGTTTGCTAGTTTAAAAGATGAAGCCTGATCTAGAATGTTGTCCAGATAAGAAGCCACTGCAACACCCTTCAATTGAAGCACCACCAACAATGCTCCCAGGACCTTTTAAAATATTCTGGGAGCTGTTGCCAGACCGAAAGGAAGAGGTACAAACAAAATGTTTGTCTAGAAATGCAAATCTTAGGAACCTGTGATGATCCCTGTGAAAGGGAATATGCAGATACGCATCCTTTAGATCCACTGTGGTCATGAACTGACCTTCCTCATCCAAAGGAAGAATGGAATGAATAGTTTCCATCTTGAAAGAAGGAACCCTGAGAAACTTGTTTACACTCTTGAGATCTAAAATAGGTCTGAAAGTTTCCTCCTATTTGGGAACGACGAAGAGATTGGAATAAAAACCCATACCCTCTTCCTGAACCAGAACAGGAATTATCACTCCCATGTCGGAAAGATTCTGAACACAACCTAAGACCGCCTCTCCTTTTATCTGGTTTACAGATAACCTGGAGAGAAGAAACCTGCCTCTGGGAGGATAATTCTTGAACTCCGGTTTGTAACCCTGGGACACGATATCTACCATCCAGGGATCCTGAACATCTCAAACCCAAGCTTGAGCAAAGAAAGAGAGTCTGCCCCCCTAAAGATCCATTCCCAGATCGGGGGCAGACCCTTCATGCTGATTTTGAGTCTGCAACAGGCTTCCTGGACTGCTTCCCCTTATTCCAAGACTGATTTGACTTCCAAGATGGCTTGGACTGTTCCTGTTTGGAGGAAGAAGAGGAAGATATACCAGAGAAGTTACGAAAGGAACAAAAATTACTCTGCCGACCCTTCTATTTATTTCTTTTATCCTGAGGAAGAGAATGCCTCTTCCCTCCCGTAATATCAGAAATAATCTCAGCCAAACCTGGCCCAAACAAGGTCTTACCCTTGTAAGGAATAGACAAAAGCTTAGGCTTAGAGTACACATCCGCAGACCAGGATTTTAACCATAAAGCTCTGTGAGCTAAAATGGCAAAACCAGAAATTTTAGCTCCCAACTTGAAGACCTGTAGAGAAGCATCTGCAATAAAGGAATTTGCCAACTTCAAAGCCTTGATTCTATATTGAATTTCTTCAAAAGGAGTATCTTGCTGAATAGAATCAGACAATGCATCAAACCAATATGCCGCCGCACTAGTAACCATAGCAATACATGCAGCCAGTTGCCATTGATACCCGTGGTGAACATAAGTCTTTTTAAGCAAAGCTTCCAACTTCTTATCCATAGGATCTTTAAAGGAACAGCTGTCCTCAATAGGAATAGTGGTCCTCTTGGTCAGAGTGGAAACTGCTCCCTCCACCTTAGGAAACATCTGCCAAGATTCCTTAATAGAATCAGCAATAGGAAACATCTTCCTAAAAATTGGAGAAGGGGAAAAAGGAATCCCAGGCTTCTCCCATTCTCGTGCAATAATATCTGAAACACGATATCTTCCTCTTCAGACTTATTAGAAGAACACAATTGCAACAGAATCAGAAACCTTATACTTCCTCTTGTGCTTCCCCTGTAACATAGGAAAAGCAGACAAAGCCTCAGATACTGCCGAGGATATATGGGTAGCCATATCCTGCAAGGAAAAACCAACCTGAGATGAAACACAGGGCACTGCAGAAGATTGGGACGTATGAGGAGAAAGCTGCCGGTTAGCCTGAACAGGAGACTCCTGAACAACATCCGCCTTAAACAATGAAGGCTCAGAATCAAAAAGTCTATCCTTGTAATGTAATGTCTCAATACAAGAGGAACAAAAATGGATAGGAGGCTCAAAATTAGTATTTAATCATAGTGAACAAGCAACAACTTGCAGGGCCTCTTGGTCCATCTTATTCCAAAGGAAAAAAACCTTAATCAATAAAAAATCTAAGTTCAAATCAGAATTTTAATGAAACAAAAAAACTTTACTGTCCCTTTAAATTTTAAACAGACTTTTTTTTTTAACTAGAAAATCCTTAAATAAACTGCACAATAAATCTTGCAGCAACAATTTTTCACAAAATGAACGCAAAAAGAAACACAAACGTTATAGTCCCTGAAATTCAGACAGAAACTTAAATATAAAGAGAGCAACAGCCCCACAAAAAATCAACAGGCAACCTCCACACATCAGCAAGCTCTGCTGAGGTGCCTACCTGACCTTCTTGTCAGAAAATGATCCGGACCCCCATACAGCCGCACCAGAGAGAACGCTGAACCACCTCTTAGGAGCTATGCAACAGAGCTGCAACATCCAGAAACAACAGGAAACAGCTAAAAGGGCGCCAAAAACGTCCTTGCTATCTCAGATAAGCCCGCCTATTGTGGGCGTGGCCTAACAAACCTCCCGGTAGCCATTAATACACAAACAAAAAACATGTACACCAAAGTAAAAACATAATAAACTGAGCCAAACATCCCCAGTGCCTGCAAAACTGCTATACAATAAACCGTTAACCTAGAAGGCTGATTGTATATTTAGACAGAATTAACTGTCAAAGTGCCAAATTCTCCTATATCAAAACAGGGAAAGAAATAGACACTTACCTCAAAAATCTGTCCGTCCGCAGGACAGCTCACTTGGTATGAGAGGGGCTTCCTACCTCACATGGACCTGTGGAAAAAAGAAAAGTCTGAGTAAACTTACTCAAACTTTCAACCAAGGGTAGCATGAAATTACTTGGGAGGCCCAGTGGGGATTATACCCCACAAGTTCACAAATGCTTAAAAGCCCCCACTTGCTCTTGCTCTACTGAAGAGACTGACATGGACTACGTCTAAACCCCAAAGAAAACCAGAGCAAGCTTGCTCTGCTTAAAAAATAACAAACTCTTGATTGAAGAATCAGACACCTATCTTTACCCCTCCTTGCAACTGATACAAGCAAAGTGAATGACTGGGGATGGTGGGTAGGGGGGAGTGGTATTTAACAGCTTTTGCTGTGGTGCTCTTTGCCTCCTTCTTCTGGTCAGGAGTGATATTCCAATCAGTAATGACATTAACAAAAAAGTGTATCTGTTCTTGTTCAAAGTCAGTAACAGTAACTAAGAACTATTGAATACAGGGAGTGCAGAATTATTAGGCAAATGAGTATTTTGACCACATCATCCTCTTTATGCATGTTGTCTTACTCCAAGCTGTATAGGCTCGAAAGCCTACTACCAATTAAGCATATTAGGTGATGTGCATCTCTGTAATGAGAAGGGGTGTGGTCTAATGACATCAACACCCTATATCACGTGTGCATAATTATTAGGCAACTTCCTTTCCTTTGGCAAAATGGGTCAAAAGAAGGACTTGACAGGCTCAGAAAAGTCAAAAATAGTGAGATATCTTGCAGAGGGATGCAGCACTCTTAAAATTGCAAAGCTTCTGAAGCGTGATCATCGAACAATCAAGCGTTTCATTCAAAATAGTCAACAGGGTCGCAAGAAGCGTGTGGAAAAACCAAGGCGCAAAATAACTGCCCATGAACTCAGAAAAGTCAAGCGTGCAGCTGCCAAGATGCCACTTGCCACCAGTTTGGCCATATTTCAGAGCTGCAACATCACTGGAGTGCCCAAAAGCACAAGGTGTGCAATACTCAGAGACATGGCCAAGGTAAGAAAGGCTGAAACACGACCACCACTGAACAAGACACACATGCTGAAACGTCAAGACTGAGCCAAGAAATATCTCAAGACTGATTTTTCTAAGGTTTTATGGACTGATGAAATGAGAGTGAGTCTTGATGGGCCAGATGGATGGGCCCGTGGCTGGATTGGTAAAGGGCAGAGAGCTCCAGTCCGACTCAGACGCCAGCAAGGTGGAGGTGGAGTACTGGTTTGGGCTGGTATCATCAAAGATGAGCTTGTGGGGCCTTTTCGGGTTGAGGATGGAGTCAAGCTCAACTCCCAGTCCTACTGCCAGTTTCTGGAAGACACCTTCTTCAAGCAGTTGTACAGGAAGAAGTCTGCATCCTTCAAGAAAAACATGATTTTCATGCAGGACAATGCTCCATCACACGCGTCCAAGTAATCCACAGCGTGGCTGGCAAGAAAGGGTATAAAAGAAGAAAATCTAATGACATGGCCTCCTTGTTCACCTGATCTGAACCCCAATGAGAACCTGTGGTCCATCATCAAATGTGAGATTTACAAGGAGGGAAAACAGTACACCTCTCTGAACAGTGTCTGGGAGGCTGTGGTTGCTGCTGCACGCAATGTTAATGGTGAACAGATCAAAACACTGACAGAATACATGGATGGCAGGCTTTTGAGTGTCCTTGCAAAGAAAGGTGGCTATATTGGTCACTGATTTGTTTTTGTTTTGTTTTTGAATGTCAGAAATGTATATTTGTGAATGTTGAGATGTTATATTGGTTTCACGGGTAAAAATAAATAATTGAAATGGGTATATATTTGTTTTTTGTTAAGTTGCCTAATAATTATGCACAGTAATAGTCACCTGCACACACAGAAATCCCCCTAAAATAGCTATAACTAAAAACAAACTAAAAACTACTTACAAAACTATTCAGCTTTGATATTAATTAGTTTTTTGGGTTCATTGAGAACATGGTTGTTGTTCAATAATAAAATTAATCCTCAAAAATACAACTTGCCTAATAATTCTGTACTCCCTGTAGCACGGAGACCCCAAGAATGGGGTATCGAGGAGTAGAGAGAAACAACGTCTATGGTTGCCCAGCTGTAGCCATCCTCCCAATAGAAATCTCTGATCAGATTTAGAAGGTGGGTTGTATCTCTTAGTTAGCTCCACAGTTGGGCAACCATAGGTTGTAGAATACTATCAACTCACTCTGACAATGGTTCTAGCACCGAATCGATGCCTGACACAATCGGTCTCCCTCGTATGTCATCAAGGGATTTATGAACCTTAGGAAAAAAGTGGAATGCTAGTGTCTTAGAATACTCTACACAAAGAAAATCTTCAGTTTTGATATCTATATAACCCTCTTTTCCTTCGTCTACCAGAGATCTAATCTGATCCTGTATAACTTGTGTAGAATTTCTAGGAATTACAGAATAGGTTGGTGTCATTTAATTGGCGGAGAGCTTCTGATATATAATTTTCACTTAGAAGGACCACTGTACTCCCTACTTTATCAGATTTTCTGATGACAATATTATTATTATCCTTGAGCTCATCTATAGCTTCCTTTTTAATCTTTTTGAGATTATGTTTGTGAATATTTTCTACTTTGTGTAACTTTTGTCAGTTCCCACTCAACACTCTTGTGGAACATTTCCAGTACACCTCCTCTACTCTGGCCATAGTCTGTGTTAGAGGCTGTGCATTGGAAATCATATCAGAAATAGCATCAGGAACTGGAAAAACCTCTGGAATAACCACAGGAGGTTTATAAACAGAATTTAAATGTTTACTAGTTTTAATATCAAGAGGACTAGTCTCCTCCATATCCAATAATCAACACTTCTTCAACAAAGAACAAATGTACTCCATTTTAAATAAATAAGTAGATTTGTCAGTGTCAATATCTGAGGAAGGATCTTCTGAATCAGATAGATCCTCATCAGAGGAGGATAATTCAGTATGTTGTCGGGCATTTGAAATTTAATCAACTCTATGAGAAGTTTTAAAAAACTTTTGCATTTATTAGAAGGCGGGATTGGCAGACAAAGCCTTCAGAATAGAAATAGCAATAAATTGTTATAAATTCAGAGGTATGTTTTGTACATTAGATGTTAAAAGAACAACAACAGGCAATGTACTATTACTGATGGACACATTCTCTGCATGTAAAAGTCTATCATGACAACTTATTACAAACCACAGCTAGAGATATAATCTCCACAAAATTACAACAAATGTACTTAGCTTTGGTAGAACTGATATCAGTCAGCAGGAATCCAACCGTGACTTCTGAAACAGGATCAGATTGAGACATCTTGCAAATGTAAGAGAAAAAACAACATATAAAGCAAAATTATCAATTTCCTTATATGACAGTTTCAGGAATGGGGAAAAAAATGCAAACAGCATAGCCCTCTGAAAAAAAAAAATCTTGCGCCAAAAATGACGCAATATAGTTTGGCATTTTGCGCCCTCGCAAGCCTAATTCTGCCCGCAAATTTAAAATGACAGTCAATTTGTAAAAAGACTTTACCCCAGGTAAGAAATAAGTTTTCCTAAAAAATGCATTTCCCAAATATGAAACTGACAGTCTGCAAAAGGAAATATATTGTAACCTGAATCATGGCAAATATAAGTACAATACATATATATAGAATTTTATATAAATACATAAAGTGCCAAACCATAGCTGAGAGTGTCTTAAGTAATGAAAACATACTTACCAAAAGACACCCATCCACATATAGCAGATAGCCAAACCAGTACTGAAACGGTTATCAGTAGAGGTAACGGAATATAAGAGTATATCGTCAATCTGAAAAGGGAGGTAGGAGATGAATCTCTACGACCGATAACAGAGAACCTATGAAATAGATCTCCCATGAGGAAAACCATTGCATTCAATAGGTGATACTCCCTTCACATCCCTCTGACATTCACTGTACTCTGAGAGGAATCGGGCTTCAAAATGCTGAGAAGCGCATATCAACATAGAAATCTTAGCACAAATTTACTTCATCACCTCCATAGGAGGCAAAGTTTGTAAAACTGAATTGCGGGTGTGGTGAGGGTTGTATTTATAGCCATTTTGAGGTTTGGGAAACTTTGCCCCTCCTGGTAGGATTGTATATCCCATACGTCACTAGCTCATGGACTCTTGCCAATTACATGAAGGAAATCAATATTATCTTTCTAATACCTATTTCAATTCTCAAATCGAGACGGCATCACTCACCTAAAACCCATCCAGAACTGACAGACCACGCTCCTAACAACATGACAATGCTCTCAGAACTCCTGAGACCACTAACCAATTCCTGGTCACCAAGATTGCACCTTCAGATACTAAACAAACACATATTTTTTTTTAGAAACTACACAGTGGGCTTTGCTCTTCCTTGTGATGCAGCTGTATCTGTATATGTTAAATAACCAGTGGGTCCATGTCTTGATTCCCCTATTACTAATAGAGTAACAAAGTCTACAAGTAATTAGTAAACTAGATATGAAAATGCTGTGCTTTGTTGAAGATCTGGTGTAAATAAATAAAAAAGAAAATAACACCTTCCTTTTTAACTCTTCTAAAAAGACAATGCAATAGTTCTTAATTTTAAATGAGAAATAGATTTTTTTTTTCTTTAAAAATGTCATTTAATTTGCAGCCATGTGTCCTATGACAGCCATCAACCAATCACAAACTCAAATACACTGTGAACTCTTGCACATGCTCATTTGGAACTGCTGCCTCGGAAAGTGTGCATATATAAGACTGTGCACAATTTGATAATGGAAGTGTGTTGGAAAGTTTCTTAAATGTGCAGGCTGTATCTTAATCATTAATGTTTGATTTTAACTTTAGTGACCCTTTAATGATTTATAGTTGCAAATTTAATTAAACCAGTATTCATTATGTTGTTTGTGTCTTACGAACGCTCAGACATGCGTGGGATAGCAAAAATGTCAGCTAACAATCAAGCAAGCAGGAGTCTGATTAAATTAGCAAAGGCAGACTATTATGTTAAGCGTAAACTAATTTGATTTAAAAAATAAATGTGGTTATTTTTAGTCTACGTCTACATGGGAACAGTAACAATAGAGGAAATTCACACAAAGAGAAAGATATCAAGAGATTTTCATGTTGTACTGAGTCTGCTAAAAGAATTGACTCTCTTCAACTTTATTTAAAAATGACAAAAAAACACGTCTTTTATATTTGTTACCTTATAGCAGAATAGCGAGACCGCATATTTTGTCTCTATTGCATCAGCAGAGGTTTCAACTCAGGACCAGCAGGGGTTAAACAAACAGTAGTGCAGTGTCGATAGTCTTAAAATTACCTGCTCTAACCAATTAGAGCATGACATTTTTTAACTATTTATGGGCCTTTACTTGCTGATACTTGACATATATACAAAAATATGACTTTAAAGGGACACTGAACCCAATTTTTTTCTTTTTGATTCAGATAGAGCATGAAGTTTTAAGCAACTTTCTAATTTACTTCTATTATTAATTTGTCTTCGTTCTCTTGCTATCTTTATTTCAAAAGCAGGAATGTAAATCTTAGCAGCCAGCCCATTTTAGGTTCAGCACCATGGATAGCGCTTGCTTATTGGAGGCTGACATTTACCCACCAATAAGCAAGCATAACCCAGGTTCCCAACCAAAAATGGGCCGGCTCCTATGCATCACATTCCTGCTTTTAAAATAAAGATAGCAAGAGAACAAAGAAAAATTGATAATAGGAGTAAATTAGAAAGTTGCTTAAAATTGCATGCTCTATCTGAATCATGAAATATTTTATTTTTTTTGGGTTTAGTGTCCCTTTAATTCCATTCAATGATGCCTTTACATACAGTAAAACACAATTATTCCTTAGAAATCCCATACTTCATAGATTAGTAACTACAAAGGCTTTGTCTGTGAGCACAAATTTATAAATTGTAGAATTCCAGATAAGTTTACTGAAATCACGTATGAACAAAATTCACTTTAAATAACATTTTTAAATAGAACCTTCTGTTAAAAATACATTGCAAATGTGAGAATCTTTTTTTCTGTCTCCTGGGATCTATAACAAGTTTTAAGTTTACTATTCAGTAAAAACTATTCATAAACTAGAATGTCAGCCACACGCATCTTACATTCACTGGAACTATAAAATGTTTATGAATTAAAATTAGAATACATTATCTCTGCTTAGAAATAATTCAGAATACATCTAAACTGACTAATGACTGCTTGGAGAGGAGGAGAGTGTTCCAAAAAAAACCCGGTACTTATGTTTAAAAGTGCAGGGAACAAGAGATTTAGCACGTTTACACCAGGATCTTAAATTCCAAAGTAAAATGAGAAAAAATAACTGTTTATTCAGGACTGAAAATTTCCTGTAGTCCTCTATTTTCAGATTAGTAAGACATTTCAGCAGATGATTAAAGGGAAAGTTAAAGGGACAATATACTGTAAAATTGTTTTTCCCTTAATGTCTTTCCCATTACTTTTTTTACCAGCTGCAGAGTATAAAATGAATGAGATTTGCTTTTTACGGTTAATTGTATATATGAATTAGCAGATTTTGTGTTTTGAAGCCACAACCTAATAAAATGGGTTGAGCTTGTAGGTATAATCAGATCTCATTATCACATTATGTACATATACCTGCTTTTTTATCTTATATCTGTCCTTAAAACAATCACCAATACTTGGAGAGAACAAGGGAAAATTAACATTGTATTACCTTATTTCTTCTATACCCCTCTGGGAGTGTAATTTATTCTGATGGCTGTGTTTACACAGCTTATCTACAGTTTGGACCTAAGGCCATAAACTTTCAGGATGGGTGGGGATACCACAGGCCAAATAAACTATTTCAAATGCCAATATAAGGGTAAAGGAAAAACTTGTAAACAATTTAATACACTCCAGCAGGTAAAGTGGATCATTGGGAACAAATTTAAGGGGAGAAAATTTTTGAGTAAACTGTCCCTTTAATGCGAATTTTTTTTCTATATAAATAAACAGTTAGCCATCAACTAACTACTTTGAAGGGACGTTATACACAGTACACTATACGTGTTATAAACATAGTATTTAGGTTATTCCCTGCCTCCCTCTATTCATGGGTGCTGCCATGTTGAAATCTAACTTTCATTACCTTTATGTGCTGACCTGCAGTGTAACCTAAGTTCCAAAATGACAGTGCCCATAAATAGAGGGAGATGCATGAAGCGTAGTGTTTAGTGTCCCTTTAAATCATAATCCTAACCTCTTTATTAAAGGGTTAGTAAACACCCTGTAATTACAAGACATTTTTTTTTTTTTTTTTGAAAGAAACTTTATTGTAAATCAACATCATTACAGCATAGTATTCAATGTACAGCTCAGAGACAACAATATATTGTTTCATCCCAGGAGGGGCATAATAGTTCAAAAGTGAGGTGCCTCCGCAGTTGATTGCACATTTGTGGAAGTCACATGGAAATAGAGGTATTGTCCAAATTGTCCACATAAACAAGACATTTTTTTTTTAATAAATTAAGAATTTGTTTGCTGCAACTGTTTCTCATTAGCCAAACTGCACCTATCACTTGCCTCATTTAAAGGATCTCATCTTGGTTTGAGGCTGTAGCTGACAAGGCTTGCCATTGTCATATTGTTAGTATAAAGTGCATTGGATTGCAGTTCTTATCTGTTAAAGCCAGTTATGGAAATGTATGTAACAGGTTTAGCATTGAGAAGTCAGCAGTATGCTTTTTCAGTTCTGAGAATTAGAAAAGCCACAATTTTCAGAGTAAAATTACATGAAAAGAGGGCAAAATAAATAATGACCGTATATTGCAATGTTGTTTTACTATGTATAAATAACCAATTTATATTAAATTCATAAGGTATTTTCTGTCCTTTTAAAGGCATATGAAACTCAAAATTTTCTCTTTTCTTTTACGATTCAGATAGAGCATGCAATTTTAAACAACTTTCTAATTTACATCTATTATCAATTTTTCTTTTTTCTCTTGCTATCTTTTGTTGAAAAGCAGGATGTAATCTTAAGAGCCGGCCTATTTTTGGAGCACTATATAGCAGCATTTGCAAGAGTACTAGAGGGCAGCACTATTTCCTGCCATGTAGTGCTTCCAATGGCTACCTAGGTATCTAGAACCTTTTTAAAGATTGTATGCTCTGTCTGAACCACAAAAGAAAATGTTTGGGTTTCATATCCCTTTAAATGTAAAATGTACCTTATATTTCATTTCCATTTTGGGTTGCCCTATCCGCCCCCATGGTTGTAGTTTCTTTTCTTTTACTCTTCTGCAGGCGGATCAGCCAACAAGAAGGAAACAACCCACCCCAACTAAATTATTATAAAGCGCGTTTTAAATGATGCTGCGCAGATACAATTAATTTCTTTAAGCCTACAGCAACTCCAAGAGTACATTGAAATATCTGTTTAAATTGATGTTAGCTTGAAGGAATTAAAGGGACACTAAAGTCAAAATTAAACTGTCATGATTCAGATAGCTAATACAATTTTAAACAACTTTCCAATTTAAACAAAGAAAAATAGCATGGCGGGCAGCAGGCTAAAGCTTAAAACATAGCGTTTATTGGCATACAATAAGATCAGGTATACAACAGGTATACATATGTTAAAAACACAAGGAGACAGAGCAGCAGTGGTCTAACGCGTTTCACTACTGCCTTACTCATAGATCGTGCTGCTACTGGCTACACAGCCCTCTTAAATCATGGTAATTAGACCTGACGTAACCTACAGCATTCATTATTAACCCTATCCTAGTCAGTGCATTATGAGGCAGAATAAAGGGAAGAGCTCTGTAAAAAATTAAATTACATAAATTTCTGCTTAAATGTGATACACACTAATCAAGCTATTCCACATAGAATGCCACATAATAGCACTGACATGTTATATCATTAAATATATTAGGCAAGAGATTGGGTATACATTTAATGTTAAAATTGATCTACTTAGTTCACATGTAGTACAAAAGAAGACACTTATACATCTATAATATTGGCATCTCCAGATCTAATAAGATCGAAGCTGTTTTAAAATATAGATAATCCCTTTATTACCCATTCCCCAGTTTTGCATAACCAACACAGTTATATTTATATACTTTTTACCTCTGTGATTATCTTGTTTCTAGCCTCTGCAAACTGACTTGCAGTTTAGCCAATCAGAGCTGGCTCCCAGATAACTTCACGTGCATGAGCACAGTGTTATCTATATGAAACACATGAACTAACACCATCTAGTGGTGAAAAACTGTTAAAATGCATTCTGAAAAGAGGTGGCATTCAAGGTCTAAGAAATTAACATATGAACCTCCTAAGTTAAGCTTTCAACTAAGAATACCAAGAGAAAAAAGCAAAATTGGTGATAAAAGTAAATTGAAAAATTGTTTAAAATGACATGCCCTATTTAAATCATGAAAGTTTATTTTGGACTAGACTGTCCCTTTAATATTCAAATGGCCAATCCCTGTTACATATATGAGCTTATGAGATAAAGATATTATAAATCCAAAGTGTCACCATATACTACTATCATGTAAAAAACATGTATATAAATCTAAGTTATAAAGATAAACATTATCTTAGAACACAGTATGACACATCATAAGACATTAATACATATTGTACAGTATATAGATCAATATTCACCTATACTTATGTATGGATATTATAACACAATACAGGACCCGGAATGACAGAAGTCAAGGTACTGTTTGAATTTTTTTTTTTTTTACGCCATAATCACCCTGATATGGTAACCTGTTTAGCGTATGAGGTTGTCTATTGCCACTACTTGAGCGCTGTTAAGGGCTATTTTCACTTGTGACATTTTGTAACTTTCCAATTTACTTCTGTTATCAAATTTGTTTCATTCTCTTGGTATCTTTTATTGAAGAATAAAACTAGTTAGGCTTATAAGAGCTCAGGAGTGTGCACATGTCTTTAGTACGCTATGGCAAATTTGATACCAGATGTAAATTGGAAAGTTGTTTAAAATTACATGCTCTATCTGAATCATGAAACATTAATTTTTACTTTACTGTCCCTTTAATGCTGCAAGCGCACTATTACCTACAGCAAGTGCCATAGGAACTGAATAGGTGTGCGTAGTCAGTCATGGGGGCCGATTTTTCAAGCTCTAAAGACCGCTGCTCCATAACTTGTCCGCCTACTCTGAGGCCGCGGACAGAAATCAACCTGATCGAATACATTTGGGTTGATTGACACCCCCTGCTAGCGGCCGATTGGCCGAGAATCTGCAGGGGGTGGTATTGCACCAGCAGTTCACAAGAACTGCTGGTGCAATGATAAATGCCAACAGCGTATGCTGTCGGCATTTATCTATGTGCAGTGGACATGATACCCTACATCATATCATGTCCGCTTGCACTATGTTAAATATACCCCATGGAGTTAGACAAGGCTGGAACCATAAATTAAACAAAAGGTAAATTTGGCATTTAATAACGTGGTTAGGATTATGATTTAAATAATATTTCAATACCTCATGGCTAATAAGCAGGTAAATTTTTTTTTTTCATATTGATAGTCCCTTTAAAGGGACTTAATACTCATATGCTAAATCACTTGAAACTGATGCAGTATAACTGTAAAAAGCTGACAGGAAAATATCACCTGAGCATCTCTATGTAAAAAAGGAAGATATTTTACCTCACAATTTCCTCAGCTCAGCAGAGTAAGTTCTGTGTAAAAAGTTATACTCAGCTGCAGGTAAAAAAATGAAGAAATGAACAGCAGCCAATCAGCATCAGCAGTGCTGAGGTCATGAACTCTTTTACTGTAATCTCATGAGATTTGACTTAACTCTCATGAGATTTCATTGTAAACTTCCTTACACTGAATAGGGAAATAACATGAGAGTGCACGAGACTCATCCCTTCGGCTGTTCCGGGACAGACATACTGATTTGCTGCTTAGAAATCCTTTACAATGGGATGTGGCTACTGAGGAACTTTTGAAGTAAAATATCTTTCTTTTTTACATAGAGATGTTCAGGTGATATTTTCTAGTCAGCTTTTTACAGCTATATTAATTAATTATGTTCTTTTTCATATTCTTATTGATATACAAATATTTGGCACATGTAACTCATTGCACATGGGGTTTCGACACTAAATATTTTTCTCTTCCCTGTTCCATCTCTTGTTTTGTTATTAAGGCTATATTTTACCTTCACTCTGTCGTTGAGTCATGCAAAGAATCAGGGATAACATGTTTATTTGTTTTATGCGTGTGTGAACCGGATACCCCTAACCCGCAGAGAAGGAGTAAAAACAGGTGTGAAACTGAGTATTTACTACTTTATCTGCTGCACAAGACAATATTTCTTTGAATACAACAAATGTTAAAATTTGACTACAATGAAAATGATTTGAATATAGTAAATCATAAAAAAATAACATAAAAAACACTGTAGGTCTGGGTTCTTCAAATCACGGGTCAAGACCCAAAACGGAGTCACAACACCATGCTTACTTGGTGAATTGTGTGTGTATTGTATGAGTGTGTGTTTTGTAGGAGAGTGTGTGTGTGTGGTGTGTGTTATATGATAGTGTGTTGTGTGTTTTATGAGAGTTTGTAATGTGTGTGTGTGTTATATGAGTGTGTGTGGTGTGTGTGTTGTATGAGTGTGTGGGTGGTGTATGAGTGTGTGTGTGGTGTGTGTGTTATATGAGAGTGTATATGGTGTGTTGTATGAGAGTTTGTGATATGTGTATGTGTTATGAGTGTGTGTGTGGTGTGTGTGTTATATGAGAGTGTGTATGGTGTGTTGTATGAAAGTTTGTGATGTGTGTGTGTGTTATATGAGTGTGTGTGGTGTGTGTGGTGTGTGTATGTGTGTTGTATGAGAGTGTGTGTGGTGTATGAGTGTGTGTGTTGTATGAGAGTGTGTGTGGTGTGTTGTATGAGAGTTTATGATGTGTGTGTGTGTGTTATATGAGTGTGTGTGGTGTGTGTGTTGTAGAGTGTGTGTGGTGTATGAGTGTGTGTGTGTTGTATGAGAGTGTGTGTGGTGTGTTGTATGAGAGTTTGTGATGTGTGTGTGTGTTATATGAGTGTGTGTGGTGTGTGTGTTGTATGAGAGTGTGTGTGGTGTATGAGTGTGTGTTGTATGAGAGTGTGTGTGGTGTATGAGTGTGTGTGTTGTATGAGAGTGTGTGTGGTGTGTTGTATGAGAGTTTATGATGTGTGTGTGTGTTATATGAGTGTGTGTGGTGTGTGTGTTGTAGAGTGTGTGTGGTGTATGAGTGTGTGTGTTGTATGAGAGTGTGTGTGGTGTGTTGTATGAGAGTTTATGATGTGTGTGTGTGTGTTATATGAGTGTGTGTGGTGTGTGTGTTGTAGAGTGTGTGTGGTGTATGAGTGTGTGTGTGTTGTATGAGAGTGTGTGTGGTGTGTTGTATGAGAGTTTGTGATGTGTGTGTGTGTGTGTTATATGAGTGTGTGTGGTGTGTGTGTTGTATGAGAGTGTGTGTGGTGTATGAGTGTGTGTTGTATGAGAGTGTGTGTGGTGTGTTGTATGAGAGTTTGTGATGTGTGTGTGTTATATGAGTGTGTGTGGTGTATGAGTGTGTGTGCTGTGTAGTGTTGTGCTTACTTCCTTGTTTGGTTAGATGGCACATTGAGGCTTCCATACAAAGATGATGTCATCAAGTGAGCTGTGTTTAGAATCAGAACAGTTCAGAGAAGCCATCTTGTGACAGTTTGGTGATTCAGTTATAAAGTACATTACAGGGCCGCCATCAGGGGGTGACAGGGGTGACTCCTGTCAGGGGCCCAATGGGCAAGGGGGGCCCCATGAGGCAAGAACTAAATAAAAAAAAAAAAATTTTTTTTGGCAGCCACCAGTGGGTACTACAGCAGAGTGCTAATTGAGGATGGGAAATTTTATTACAACGAGTAAAGCATTTGAGAGGATTTCTGAGTGTGCACTAAACCACTATGCAACTACTCTTGCGCTGTGTGGGTATAAGCTCTTGGATCAGTGGGAGCTTCCTCTATGCTACCCAAAATTGCTATCTAAATCGAAAAGGGAAAGAAACAAGAGCGCTACTAGCTAATACCCAAAAAAGAGAGAAAGAAAAATTTCTATAGCTCCAAATATATCTAAAAGTAATTTTATTATGTGATGTTAAGAACAATGGTCATCAAATATATTCTGATATGAATAATACTATTCTTAAAAAGTTCAGAAGAGATCTGTGTATGTATTCAGAAAAATGAATAATATCAAATCTTAAAATATAAAAATATTGTGGTGATCTCCAATAGAGCCGTAGAGCGGTCACAGCGCTGACAGCAGGACAACACCCCCACAGGATAGCCAATCATGGCGAGTCTCAGGAAGAAGGCGCACATTTGGGGCTAACCGCTGATGAGACGCTGAGGACACAGACTACTCCAAAATCGGCTGATAGATCTGCAAGGCTGCAGACAGATGTAAACATCAATAAACAAGAAAAAAAAAACACACCATAGGTCCGGAGACCAAACGGAATATCGGATGGAAGGAGCCTAATTGAAAAAAAGTTTTGATACTTTTAGAATTTAAACAAGTGCACTTGTTAGACTAAGTTTGCTGCATATCAAGACAGACTGCATAAAACTGAAAACTACAGATAGGACAAACTGTCTGTTCTTATTGTGCTTCACAAAATATCCAACGGATGTTACTTACCTATTTAGCCACATAGCGGGCTATGTCTAAACAGATACAAAGTTACAGTTAACTTTCCATACGTAACACAAGCTATTCTCTAAAAAGACTTTGGATTTTTACCTATCACCTAAAAGGAATTGTTTTTGTAGGAATAGGAGACTTTTCTAACTCTGAGAGTCTATTGTAAGGTTGGCCAACCATATAAACTTTATCATATCCAATGAAAATATATTACTTTTAAGAATTGTTTAGATGATATAAGAAACAGCCTATACTGTCTTTTATTATTATTGTTTTATACATCTGGAGATAACCACAATATTTTTATATTTTAAGATTTGATATTATTAATTTTTCTGAATACATACACAGAGCTCTTCTGAACTTTTTAAGGATAGTATTATTTATATCAGAATATATTGTATGACCATTGTTCTTAACATCACATAATAAAATTACTTTTAGATATATTTGGGGCTATAGAAATTTTTATTTCTCTCTTTTTTGGGTATTAGCTAGTAGCGCTCTTGTTTCTTTCCCTTTTTAATTTAGATAACTAAAACACTATGCACAGTGTGAGACAGACTTGGCACTTTGTTTGTACAGTGTGTGCCTGAGTCAGACGGCAGATCACTTTTATTTGCAGAGGAGGTAGGACTTACTCAGCAAATGTTTTTTATTTCTTTGTGCAATTTTGGATTGTAACTTCAGTGTAGTAGTAGATGTATGGTGGGGCCAGGGGTCCATAAAAACAATTATTTTAGCAGCAGTGTATTTATGATTATTTGACAATGCTGTAGAAATTCTATATTTAAAACCATGCAGAAATGTTTCCTCCTCAATACACAAATAGCAGGTGCACTTTTGTCAGATATGCATTTGTGTGTATATACAGTATATATATATATATATATATATATATATATATATATATTACATTCCAGTTTACTACCCATTTATACAAGGACTTTCTAGATGCAAGGAGGCATTTTATCTAAGATTTTTACATCTGCATAACATGTTATACTCTCAGACTAAGATTGCTCAGTGTTTGAAATGAAACAGGTTAACTTAACACTGTTCAGTTTACACTACAGCTGACTTAATTTTAAAATACATAACAACAAGCCTAAATCCTGCATTTAACCAGATCTAATGGTATGAGTACCACAGCTTATGGTTCCACCAAGACCATATAGAGTACAGCATTTTCAAAATCCATAAGTACAGCTGACAGATGGGAACATTTGTACACTATATTTGAAGTGGTGCTCTTAGTTGGGGGAAAAACAAACAAACATATGTCAACCTTTTAAAAGTACTTTTCTTCATCTAGCCATCTACCCAGATCATTAATGTACAATTTTGAATTCACAAAATTATTTTTGTTTACACATTTACAAATATGATTCTTTAAAAAGTGATCTCTTAATTTCTGCAATTTTTTTTATCCTGCATGTCACACACTGTTGATTTAGGGGATGCAAGGTGCATAAATGTTTCCTCCTGTGAATGTTTCTGTGGGTGTCTGTGTTTATGTATTTGTGCTTTGGTTTGTGTCTCTATGAGTGTGTATGTATTTTTTTTCTGTTGGTATTTCTGTGAGGGTGGGTGTGTATGTCTTTGTGCATTTTCTGTGGATGTCTGTGAGGGTGTGTGCATATGTCTTTGAGCTTTATCTATGGGTGTCTCTGTAAGGGTGTGTGTATATTTGCCTTTGTGTATTTTCTCTGGATGCCTCTGTGAGGGTGTGTGTGTGTATGTATGTCTGTGTTTTCTGTGGCTGTCTCTGTGAGGGTGTGTGTTTAGTGTGGATGTCTCTGTGAGGGTGTTGGTTTTCTGTGGATGTCTCAGTGAGGGTGTGTGTATGTATGTATTTCTGTGTTTTATGTGGTTGTCTCGCTGTGTGTGTATGTCTTTGTGTGTTTTCTGTGGGTGTCTCTGTGTGTGTGTGTGTGTGTATGTCTTTGTGTGTTTTCTGAGGCTGTCTCTGTTGGCATTTCCTTGGGTTTATGTGCAAGTTTGAGTGTGTGTGTGTGTTTGTATGTCTTTGTGTGTTTTCTGAGGCTGTCTCTGTCAGTGTTTCCTTGGGTGTATGTGCAAGTTTGAGTTTGTGTGTGTGTGTGTCCATTGTCTGTTCCTTTTTAGGACATTTTGACCTTACTACTGATTATTGACATCTTTCTACAGACTTTGAGACTAATGAGACTTTTACGGAAGTCACCAATCCACCATTTAACCTTTAAATTATTATTTAGGCAGTTTAGGGCCCTTCCTTTCAGCCACTGCATGCTGTTGTCATCATTTAGTTAGCATCTTCCTTTACAAAAAGATAATCAGAAATCCATATTTTGTTTTCTAAATCTCCTTTTTTTTACAAAACTGTAGTCTACCTCATTACTTGTCAGGTCAATGTAATCAAGTGCTGAGTGTCTGTTTGGGTGTCTGTGTCTGAGTGTGTTTGTGTGTTTCTTTGCATGTCTGCTATAGTGTCTATAGAGTGTGTGTGTTTCAGTGTATGAGTGTGTCTGTGTGTTTGTATGTTACTACCTTTACAACACTTCCAAGTTTAAATAGACACTTAAGAATAAAGTGCATATACATTTTAGTCACTTGGTCAAAAATTGCACATGTCAAAGGGGGGGGGGTGCTGATCAATGGTTAAGTCAGGGGCCCCAAAATTTCTAGTGGCGGCCATGACTGAATTGCACATGCCAGATGCACACTCCCTTGCAAGTCGCAGGACAAGTATCCCGATTGGATTCTTAAAACCCCCTTATAGTGGGAGGTGCCTACAGAGGAAATTTGGAGATCAAATATCTTCCTTATTTACCTTGAGATGTTCAGGTGATATTTTCTAGTCAGCTTTTTACAGCTATGATACTTCAATTTCAAATGATTAATCATTAGGTTATAATGTCCTTCTCAGTGCTGGGGTAATTTTATTATAAAAGTATTGTGTCTATCTTGGAATAAATAATTATTACTTATTGCAGAGTCAGAGCAAAACTAGTACAAAAAGCTTTAGACAATGACGAAAACTAAAAAAAGAAACACAAACTGTGCGTTGAATAATATCTGATATAAAACATGTAAACTGTTTTTGTTTTTTTATTTCAGCATTTACACAATGAAGTCTTTCGCTCTGACTCAATTTCTGATTTCTATAAAGATCCTGGAGAATTTTTCTTCTCATCCATCATTTGTTGTGACATCAAAAATATATTTTACCCTCGATCCATCTTTGAGTCATGCGGAAAAACACGGATTATGTGTTTATTTTTTTTTTCTTCTGTAGAAATGATGCAAGCACTGTTATGAGAGTTAAATTATTCAGGTAGAAGTCAATGCCTGATAAACATAGAATATTACAGCAAAATAATGTTTGTCTTTTGCCTGCCATAATTTAATTAGATTTTTATAACCAGAACTAGTCATGTGATGAATTAGTGGCTTAAAGGCAAAAGCATGTATCATTCATTATAGGTGATGAAATATATAATTATTTGTGCTGTATTTTATGTAAAATGTATTGCAGTAAAACAGAACAAAGGATGGCATTAGGGAAAAACACTGGACAAATGCTCTCCGCTGTTTTGTACACAAGTCTCAACCTATGTATAAGGAGAAAAGTTCTTAAAGGGAAAACACAGTGAAAAAATATAATCTAACAAACCTGCACATCTATGTGTTTAAAATCCACAAATGGGTTAAATACATAGTTTAAAGGGACACTAAACACTAAATACATTCCATGCCCCTCCACCTTATCAATGGGTACACTGCAGGTATCTGTGCAAACAGGTCAGCACAGAAAAGTAGTAAAATATAGATTTGAACATGGAGGGAATAACCTCAATACTATGTTTATAAAATGTATTTAGTGTTTAATGTCCCTTTAAGTACTGCTTGGTAGTCACACAGAACGGATAATCCCAAGCAGACAGGGCTGTTGAGCAATAGAAATTGGTCGGCACACATAGAGGTAGAGACAGTAAACAATGGCAATTTGGGCGACCACTGACCGCTGCTGCTAATTGATTCACCTGCCATATCGGCTACGCACCAGCAGGTCTTTGCACCTTTTCAAAATTGTATTTTGTGCTTCAGATAGAGCATATGGTTTTAAACAAATTTCCAATGTACTTCTATTATCTAATTTGTTTCAATCTTTTGGTATCCTTTGTTGAAAATCATAGCTAGGTAGGCGAGGAGCTTGACAGATAGCTGCTGATTGGTGGCTGCACATATATGCCTCTTGTCATTCGCTTAATGATTGTGTTCATCCAACTCATTCAATAAAGGGTACCAAGAGAATGAAACAAAATTGCTATTGAAGTCAATTGGAACTTTAGTTAAAAATGCATGCTCTATATGAAAGATGAAAGAAAATGTTGGTGTTTGTGTCCCTTTAACTGTATGTTTAACCCCTTAGCAGAGGTCTAAATACAAAGAATTTCATTGCTAGCAGTATAAAAACTATTATGTAGGTTTTTCAAATCCTGTAAAAGTCCGCGAGGCATCTTTCCCTTTAAAGGGACATTGCAGTGCGAAAATTGCACGCTCTAGCAAATTAGAACATGTCATTTTTGCACTACATTGTCCCTTTAAATGTAAAAAGGTGCCTCCCTGCCTTTTAAATGATTTGAAAAGACTAAATATCAGTATTGCATTTGTATGATTTTCAGGCTTATACTACTTTGGTCAAAGGGGCATATTTATCAAGGTCCATACAGAGCTTGATGCCCCGTGTTTCCGGCGAGCCAAGTTAAATTAAATACAAACTTAGCTGTGAAATAAAAATAAAACCTAAGATAGATACAATGTAACTATTAGTTATATTGTAGCTAGCTTAGGTTTTATTTCACAGGTAAGTATTTCGTTTTAAATAGGTATTATTTAGTTAATAATTCTAAGTTTAATTTAGCTATATTTGAATTATGCTAAAGTTAGTTGGTGTTAGGGTTAGGGTTACGGTTAGGGTTACGTAAGGGTTAGGTTTAGGGGTTAATATAGTTTAATTTAGGTTGTTGCGATGTGGGGGATGGCAGTTTAGGGGTTAATAGGTTTATTTAGTCGTAGTGATGTGGGAGGGCAGAGGTTTAGGGGTTAATAGCTTAATTTAGCTGTAGCGATGTCAGGGAGCAGCGGAATAGGGGTTAATAGATTTATTATAGTGTGGGCGATGTTGGGGTGCAGGGGAATAGGGGTTAATAACTTTAGTATAGTGGCGACGATATTGAAAACGGCAGATTAGGGGTCAATAGTTTTATTATATGGGGCGGCAGGTTTTTAAAAACTTGTAATGGCTGCGCTATAGGGGGTTAAATAACGCAAATTTTGCTGTGTTCGTTAACTTCCCTATAGTGCGCATAACTCGTAATCTAGCTGTATGTGTTTATATTCCTATACCTGCATATTGATTCCTGTAGATATATAGGTAGGTGTATATATATATATATATATATATATATATATATATATATATAAACAGGCAAAGTGCACTCCAGATCCTAAGTAGGCAACAGCTTCGGGTGCTAACAAAAATAGGATTATAGCAAAAAACAAGAAGCACTCCAGAAGTCTTTCAAATATTATCACCTTCAATAGTAACTATTAAAGGTGATAATATTTGAAAGACTTCTGGAGTGCTTCTTGTTTTTTGCTATATATATATATATATATATATATATATATATATATATATATATATATATATATATATATATATATATATATATATATGTATTTTACATGAACAGTATCAGATATATATAGAAATATATATTTAAAAATAAAAAGTACATTATTTTCTATGTGAAGAACATAGGGATGTAAAATATGCATTTTGTGCATTGTGTTTTTCAATTTAGATCTGAAAGTGGTCGGGTTAGCGCACATGAAAACATAGTATTCTTAAGGCATGTTATTGAAATATTACATTTTACAAATTAATTAAAATGTTTTAAAAAAAAAAATACTGTAAAATAGTTTACAGTATATGAAAAACAGAATGGGCCAGTTTAGATTTACTATATTAAAAATACTGGCCCCAAAGCAGGAATTCAATGCAACAAAAGCCTGTGCCCCTTTCATTACTGAGATTCAAATCTTTAATTTTTTTCAATACTTTGCATGTCCACTTTCATTTTTGATGACAGACTCAATCCTCCTTGGCATGGAGGAAACCAGTGTCCTACAAATTTCTGGAGAGATGTTCTGCCATTCTTCAGAGAGAATTTTTTCCAGCTGCTGTTTGCTGGAGGGGTTGTGTTGCTCTACCATTCTCTTTAAAATACCCCAAAGATGTTCTACTGGATGCAAGTCAGGTGACATACTTGGCCAGGTCATAGTTTTCACTTGTTTCTCCTTTGGAAACTCATTTGTGACTTTGGCAGTGTGCTTTGGATTGTTATCATGCTGGAATATTCTTCCTCTGACAAATTTATGGAGACTCAGAGTCATCTTGTCAGCCAGTATTTTGATATATTGCAGGCATTCATGGTGCCGTCTATAAATGTCATCTCCCCAACAACTTTTACAGTCATGCAGCCCCATATTGTCACCCTCCCACCTCCATAATTCACTGTTGGGACTATGCATTCACTGTAATAATCCTGACCAGGTTCACACCAAACACGCTGCACCCCATCGGAGCCAAAAAATTGTATCTTGGTCTTGGCCATCTTACCAAATAATGTGCTCCCAGTATTCATCGGCATTTCATGTTGTTTAGCAAAGTTTAATCTTGCAGTTTTGTGCCGAAGAGCAAGCAAGGTTTTTTTTCCTTGGATGCTGTCCATAGAAGTTGACATTATGCAATATCCTTAGCACTATCTGAGCTGTCACAGAATCTCCAATTTCTATTGATAATCCCTGAGCCAAATCTGAAGCACTTGCCTTGATGCAAATCTGAAGCACTTGCCTGTTGCTGTTTTTTCAGAGCTAGATTGTGCAGGTAGCACACTGTCCGTAGCATCATTTTAACAGCCACTGCAGCTCTGATTTTTGGCACTGTGTATCAATCTATACCTCCTGATTACTGCTTTACTTTTGACTGATTTTTAGTTGGTCACCAATCTTCCTGTATCCTTTTCCATCTTTGTAAAGTCTCACAATCAGATTTTTCAATTCCTCTGGCAATTCTTTTCCATGTGGAGACATGATGCAGACTTGCAGATAGACACAGCCCATTGGTCAAAAAATTAGACTGCTGTGGTAACTATGCTCATGCAGTTAGGCTAATTGGAAATAATAGGTGTCCTCAATTTTGTTTCAGTGATCTAACTTGTGTGTCAGTACCACAGGTGTATTCACTTTTGTTGCATTAAATTTCTACTTTGGGGCCGCCTGTATTTTCAATATAATCTTTCTAAAGTTGTCAGACAACAAGGAATCTCGTAACTGGTTTGGAAGCGGATCAGAAAATCTAATGAAACGTTCAGTGGGTATGATCTGCTTTATGGAAGTAGGAGAAGGAGGAGTGTCCACCATCCTTGAGAGAGCATCAGCTTTATGGTTTTTGTTTGCTGGTTTGTAGACTATGTTGAAATTAAAGCGTGTGAAATACAAATACCACCGGATTTGTCGTGAGGATAGGGTTTTATTCGTTTGTAAGAATTCAAGGTTTTTATGATCAGTAAATATGGTTATTGGTTTCTCAGTGCCTTCAAGGAGATGCCTCCAATGTTCTAATGCGCGTTTGATAGCAAGAAGCTCCTTCTCTCCTATTGGGTAATTGCGTTCGGCAGGTAACATGAACTTCGAATAGTACGCAACTGGATGAATGGGTCCAGAGGAAGTAGGTCTCTGGGAGAGGACGGCGCCTATAGCGAAATCTGAGGAGTCAACCTCCAGGATGTATGGTAAGGACGGATCAGGAAAAGCTAGGATTGGGGCAGTGGTGAAACGATGCTTTAAGTTGTTGAAAGCTTCTGTAGCCTGAGGTGTCCATTGAAAAGGAGTATTAGTAGCAGTGAGACGTGACAGAGGTTTGGCAATTTGTGAGAAATTTTTTATGAACTTCCTGTAATAATTTGCGAATCCTAGGAAGCGTTGTACCCCTTTTCTAGTTTTAGGCCTGGTCCAGTCCCTAACAGTTTGAACCTTAGTGTCTTCCATCTTTATTCCATCAGGACTAATGTAGTACCCGAGATATGAGAGCTCTGTGGTATGGAAGGTACATTTCTCCAATTTTGCAAATAGATGGTGTTCTCTCAATCTCTCAAGAACCTTCCTGACGTGTAAAACATGCTCTTGTTCTGAGTTGGAAAAAACAAGAATATCATCAAGATAAATTACAAGACATGTGTCTAGAAGATCTCTGAAAACATCATTGATGAAGTGCTGAAAAGTAGCAGGGGCATTGCAAAGCCTGAAAGGCATAACGAGATACTCAAAATGCCCGTATCTTGAGCGGAAAGCTGTTAGCCACTCGTCCCCCTTTCTGATACGGACAAGGTTGTACGCCCCGCGTAAATCAAGTTTTGTGAAGATCTTTGCCTGATAGAGCCTTTCGATAAGTTCAGGGATGAGGGGTAATGGATAACGTTTTTTTATGGTTCTCTTGTTCAATTCACGGTAATTATTATTGGTCTGAGGCTGGAATCCTTATTTTTGACGAAGAATATTCCCGCCCCAGCGGGAGAGGTTGAGGGACGAATGAAACCCTTCCGTAAGTTCTCATCGATGTAAGCCTTCAGATGTTCTAACTCAGGTTGGTTGAGAGGGTAAAGGTGTCCATATGGTATTGTAGCACCTGGTTGCAATTCAATAGGACAGTCGTACTCACGGTGTGGTGGTAAAGACTCTGCCTGTTTTTTACTGAACACATCAGAGAAATCTGAGTATTGTTGAGGAAGAGTTGGTGGAGCTTCTGAGAGTTGTAAACAGCAATTTGTCTGAAGGTGGCAATGTTGCTTGCAATAAGGGGAAGAGAAGGTAAGTTGTAAGCTACCCCAGTTAATCTGGGGCTGGTGTATTTGGAGCCACTGTAAGCCGAGAACAACTGGGAATAGAGGAGATGGAAGGACGTCAAATGATAAACATTCAGAGTGTCCATCGGTAGTAGCGACATGTATGGGGAGTGTATGATGTGTAATAGGACCAGAAGAGATGGTAGAACCATCAATAACACGAATGGAGACAGGGTTAAGTTTGCTAATCAGTGGAATTTTATTTCTTTTAACCAACTCCTTATCTATATAGTTGCAATATGCTCCAGAGTCGATGATGGCTTCAATGTTGCAGGTTTTGTCTACTCCCCACTGTAAAAGTAAAGAAAGATTACAGTAAGTAGGTTGAATTCCAGTGACATGAGAAGAGAAGAAATGGAACTTACTTTTCTTAGACTTGAGCAGGATATCACAGTCCTGTATGGTATGAGCAGGGTTAGCACAGTACATACACAGTTGTAGGTTTCTATGTCTAGATCTTTCGGTAGGTGAAAGTGGACCACGAATCACACCAATCTCCATTGGTTCAGTTTGTTGTTTGGGTGGCGTGGTGTTTGAGACTCTGTTTGTGGTAGAGGGAAAAGGGTCAGACTGAGCTCTTTCCTGTCTTCTTTCTCTGAGCCTTCTATCTATTTGTATGGCGAGTTTCATGAGGGCTTCAAGTGTTGAGGGAAGGTCGATTCGAGCCAGTTCGTCTTTCAACTGATCCGAGAGACCAAGCCGGAACTGGTTTCTCAGAGCCACAGTATTCCACTGAGAATCAGTTGCAAACTGCTTGAACTCAGTTATATACTCTTCCACGGCCCTACGGCCTTGTTTTAGGCACCTCATCTTTTTTTCAGCGGTGAGCTGTACGTCAGTATCTTGATACAACTCGTCCATAGTGGTGTAGAAATCATCCAGAGATGATAGGATGGGATCATTGCTCTCATAGCAGGTATCGGCCCAAACCCTGGGTTCACCTCTCAGGAAAGAGATGATTGTGAGAACCTTAATACGGTCATTATTGTAGGTTTTGGGTTTGAGGTTGAATAATAAATTACAAGCATTTTTGAATTGCCGATACTGTTTTCGGTTGCCTGAGAAAAGATCTGGTAGTGAGACCTGCGGTTCAGGTGTGGAGTCAGGCACTGGTGATTTGATCATAGAGTCCTTTATTATTCCTCGTAGAGTCTGATTCTCCATCTGTAGTTCTCCATCTGTAGTAAGCCATGACTTAACTGGTCGACTCTCTGTGATAAATTGTAGACAATCTGAGGGAGTTCCGCTGGATCCATTTTGGGGCTTAGTATTATGTTAGGGTGCTGATTACCTTTCTCAGCTGCACTTGTAATATGAGTTGGATTCTCAGTTGCGGAACTGGTACTGAAGTGTATCACAGTGTATTCAGGCTGTAACATACGGGAAAGTAACAGCAAGGAATATGTTGTGATATTAATATATTACATTGCTACTATTCCCAAATGTTATATTTAGCACAATTGGGAAACATATAGCAGCAGCAAAATAAACATAAGGAATAACTATCCTAAGAATAACCCTATGGTAGTCTAACATAAATCTGACAGCTAAATGAAAATAGGAACGGATACCTGTTTCTTTACAGGTGAAAATATACAACTAAAGTAAAAGTTGCACTGTGATCACAAGAGTCTCTGCACTCTAAGAGGAGTGAATACTGTGCAGCAGGGGATAGCGCAGACAGCGCATACAGTATCAGCGGTTTGTTACTGAATCAGTGAGCCGTTACCTGTTACGTCACAGGTGGGCGTGGTGTAGTGCCGTGTAACGGCGAGCAAAATTGATTCCGGTAAGGATGTTTGTTTTAGGCTGAAATCCGTATGAGGAATGGAGGTTGGTGCAAAAGAGTCACTCAATTGATTGTGGGAAGTAAAGCGTTTGCCACAAAGTTTCAATTGATGAGCTGAGTTACTAGTTGAGACGTTGTAACAGCGTGCAGTAGTAGAAAAAAGGCAGAATCCAAGTGAACTGATTTCCAGTATCAGTAAGTAGAATGTAGATGGATATCCGTTGTTAAATCCTTAGCATCAGGATATATTGGGAAATCTGGTTTAGCGGTTAGCTTGTATTGAAATGAGGAAGCAGACAGGAACTGCAGGGAGGTGAGACATGCAGGTCTGCATACAAAATACTAAGCACCTGTCTGCACTAAACTGACAGGCTGTATAGGGAAAGTGGGTGGAGTGTAGTAAAGGTGATTTCCTGACAAAAGTATTTGTTTTTGATTGTTTATAATAGGAAATAGTCTACTTGTCAACTTAGAAATAAAACAATTATTGAGAGGTGATACAATTTTGAATAATTTGATATTTAAGTGTTATTGCCCAGGGGCGTACTCACTTCTGTTGTATATTGTAGATATATTCTATGGATTATTTAGAATATTTTACAGAATTTTTATTAATTTATAAAACATTTTTTATATATCTATAATAATAATAATAGGTATGCAGGTGTAGGTATATATAGAGATATGTATTTAAGAATAAAAAGGACATTATCCTGTAAGTGAAGAACATTGAAATGTGAAATATGTACAGTAAATATACAGTAAAACACATTGCAATGCTCTTCACATAGGGGAATATGTTCTTTGAATTTTTAAATATATATATATATGTATAGATTTATATTTTACCAAACAAACTACATCAGATATCTATAGAAATATATAAAAGAAGATAAAAGAAAGTGTATGCAATACGGATAAGCTCTCCCCTCTGGTTAGAACCGCTGCCTTCCAACAGTCTCTCCCAAGGGCTGTTAAATCGGTATAGGTTGCAGAAAGAGGCGCTGGTTCATAGGGGTTTTCAGAAGGTTCCTCTCTGTGTTCCACGATTCCTCCAAAAGAGTCTGTATCTGTTTAGAGAATATCACATTGGCGTAGTGTTTCCAAACACCTTGCAAATAAGTGTAGAATACTCACAGAATGGCCTTAGAATAACGGCTCCAAAAGTGGCTCCTCAAACGGTCAGGAAAGAAAAAAAAAACGAATTTCTTTAAATAAAAGATGTCGTTTTATTTGTCTCAATGCGTTTCAACGGGTATACCGTCTTTCTCAAGAGCAGTTAAAACATAGTATGGCTTACAAACAAGTCATATACAATACCGCATCTCAGGCGGCCTTAAATACATAGTCATGACTAGAAAATATTACTTGAACATCTCTATGTAAAAAAGAAAGACATTTTACCTCAAAATTTTCTCAGTAGCCACATCCCATTGTAAAGGACTTCTAAGCAACAAATCATTATGTCTGTCCCGGGATAGCGGAAGGAGCGAGCTATTGTGCACAATCATCTTATTTCCCTATTCAGTGTAAGGAAGTTTACAATGAAATCTCATGAGAGTTAAGTCAAATCTCATGAGATCACAGTAAAAGAGTTCATGACCTCAGCACTGTTGATGCTTATTGGCTGCTGTTCATTTCTTCATTTTTTTATTTTTTTTGACCTGCAGCTGGGAGCAGCTGAAGTATAACTTTTTACACAGAACTTACTCTGCTGAGCTGAGCAAATTGTGAGGTAAAATATCTTCCTTTTTTACATAGAGATGCTCAGGTGATATTTTTCTTTCAGCTTTTTACAGTTATACTGCATCAGTTTCAAGTGATTTAGCATATGAGTATTATGTCCCTTTAAGGTCGATTGACACTTTAGTTCATTCCGGGACTTATTTGATTGTACCCTTAAGAACTGACAGCTATCCGTTACTCATTGGATAAATAACACCATGCGATCATAACACATAGAATCGGACCTGTTTGGGAACTTCAACATACAGGACAACTTGAAAGAGAACTGAAAAACAGAACGGTTCAGGATTGGTGGATACTACTCTTTTTTAAAATTATGTGTTTTTATTGATTGTTGATTAATCAATTGTTTAGGCAGGAATTTTATGTTCTAATTTAGATAAATTATATATGACCTCTTATATGTGCTTATTAGATATGTGTTATATTTTTGTATAATAACTTTTAACTTTGTTTTTATGTTTTTTACAATATCGGGTGTAAATCTGACCGGGTGTATCAGATATCGTTCATGACTGTGTATTTAAGGCTGCCTGCGATGCAGTATTGTATATGACTTGTTTGTAAGTCATACTATGTTTTAACTGCTCTTAAGAAAGACAGTATACCCATTGAAACACGTTGAACCAAATAAAATGACATCTTTTATTTAAAGAAAAAAAAATTTTCTCTTTCCTGACCGTTCATGGAGCTACTTGCTGAGCCGTTATTCTAAGGCCAATCTGTGAGTATTCTACACTTATTTGCAAATTGCAAGGTGTTTGGAAACACTACGCCAATGTGATATTCTTTAAACAGATACAGACACAGCTGCTTTTGGAGGATTCGTGGAACACAGAGAGGAACCTTCTGAAAACCCCTACGAACCAGCGCCTCTTTCTGCAACCTATATCATTAGAAATATGTATTTAAGAATAAATAGAACATATTCTGCTATGTGTAGAACATTGGAATGCAAAATATTAATATTTTATGTTGAGTCAGCACACTTGAGAAAACATGATCAGCTTTTCGTGCTCTATTGAAGTCTGTGGGGAAAACATTAACGCAATTGCGATATTATAAGTTTGGCGCGCAAGCGAAAACTTTTTACTTTCAACTTGTAATATGTGTGGTATCCGGCGCAAGCTAAAAACTTACTTCTAGAGCAGTTAACGCTCAAGTGGGAACGATAAATAACACTCCACTCATAATCTGGCCTTTAGTGAGCAATTAACTTTATGGGATACATGCACCCTTTTCTTGAGTGCTGTTCTCTTGTGTTTTTGTAAATTTATTTTAAAAATATCTCTTACAGAACATAATAATCATATGTACTTATTAACAGCTGCGTGATTGTAAGGCTGTTTTCAAGGCAGGTCTCCCCTGTGTAATATCACAAACATTAAGCCAAGTTCATCATTTTTCAACACTGATCCAAGTAGCAGAAGTCCTCTGTATAGTGCCTGGTCAAATTCATAGGAAATGACTAATGTGCATGGAACACACAAATTTACTAAACCACATATGTAAACTTTGCAATACATTAGATGTTCCAGGGGGTTGGACCAAATGAGAAGTGATATAAACAAATTGTAGGATTTGACAAATGACTGTGATATAAAGTTTAACACTGAAAAATGCAAAATTATGCAAAATGTAAAGTGTAAAATGATGCTTTAATAAAAGAAAAAGGCAAAAGTTAATTACAGATTCAGTGACACTTTACTGACTTTTACAAATGAGGAACAGGACTTGGGAATTTAAAATGTAGTAAACAATGTAGTATTGCAGCGAGTAAGGCCAGCAGAATGCTTGGATGTATTGGTTGATGTATTTGCAGCAGAAATAGTAAGGTTCTTATGCCACTTTACAGATCACTAGTTAGGCCTCATCTTGACTATAGAGTACCGTTCTGGAGGCCATATCTCCAGAAGTATATAAACAAACTTGAATCTGTACAAATGTGGGCTACTAAATCGGTACATGGTCTAAAAAATAGAACTTACCAGGATAGACTCAATGGCGCCCATTTAACAAGCTCCGTAGTGAGCTTGTGGGCCCGTGTTTCTGGCGAGTCTTCAGACTCACCAGAAACAGCAGTTATGAAGCAGCGGTCACAAAAACCGCTGCTCCATAACCCTGTCCGCCTGCTCTGAGCAGGCGGACAGACATCGCCGGAAATCAACCCGATCGAGTATGATCGGGTTGATTGACACCTCCCTGCTGGCGGCCCATTGGCCGCGAGTCTGCAGGGGACGGCGTTGCACCAGCAGCTCTTGTGAGCTGCTGGTGCAATGCTGAATACGGAGAGCGTATTGCTCTCCGCATTCAGCGAGGTCTGGCGGACCTGATCCGCACTGTCGGATCAGGTCCGGCAGACTTTGCTAAATAGAGGCCAATGACCTTAATATGTATAGCATAAAAAAGAGAAGGTAAAGAGGTCATATGATATCAACTTTCAAGTATATTAAAGCTTAGTAAAGCAGAGTATTTTTCATAAAAAGAAAAATTCAAGAACAAGGGGTCATGATCTCAAGCTGAAGGGTAGTATATTCATGAGTAATTTGCGGAAGCACTTCTTTACAGAAAGGGTGATTGATTCATGGAATAAACTTCCACAAGAGGTGGAAATGACAAACACTCTGGTGAACTTTAAAGGGATACTAAACATAATTTTTTCTTTCATGATTCAGATAGAGCATGAGATTCTAAGCACCTTTCTAATTTACTCCTATTATCAATTTTTCTTTGTTCTCAAGCTATCTTGATTTTAAAAAGCAGTACTGTAAGCTTTAGACCGGAACATTTTTTGTTCAGCACCTGGGTAGCACTTGCTGATTTGTGGCTAAATGTAGCAAACCAATCAGCAAGCGCTACCCAGGTGCTGAACTAAAAATGGGCCGACTCCTAACCTTTCATTACTGCTTTTTCAAATCAAGATAACATGAGAACAAAGAAAAGGTGATAATAGGAGTAATTTCGAAAGATGCTTAAAATTGCATGCTCTATCCGAATCATTAAAGAAAACAATTTGTGGTTAGTATCCCTTTAAGAATGCCTGGGATAAGCATTAAGCTATCCTAAAAACTACATATGTTTATACTTTTAGGAAATATTTGGCAGACTTGTTGAGCCTATGGTTTTTATCTGCCATCAAAATACATGTTTCAACCTAAATTATTATTAATTTTTTTGGAGGGAGGAGCAACTATGGAGAAAATGCATTTTTGTTGATTTTGGGTTTTTTTTGTAATGTTTTAAATATCTGAAGCAAAATCAATCCAAATGTATTCTAAAGTCAGTAGTGTATCTAGCAGGGTGCTGAGGACTCTAGACAGCTTACTCATCAAGGTAGCAACCCAGAGTTCTAAATTGGGATCAGTACTGATTTTGGTCGGTAACACATATTCACATGTACAAAATCACTCTGCAGAGTAAGGAAGGAGATAACATAAAAAACAGAAAAAAGGTAGGTGGGCAGTTGAAGATTAGTTATCCCACATATAATCATGCACTTGATATTTAAAGGGACACTAAACCAAATTTTTTTCTTTCATGATTCAGATAGAGCATGAGATTTTAAGCAACTTTCTAATTTACTTCTATTATCAATTTTTCTTCGTTCTCTTGCTATCTTTATTTTAAAAGCAGGAATCTAAATCTTAGCAGCCAGCCCATTTTAGGTTCAGCACCATGGATAGCACTTTCTTATTGGAGGATTACATTTACCCACCAAAAAGCAAGCATAACCCAGGTTCTCAACCACAAATGGGCAGGCTCCTATGCATCACATTCCTGCATTTTAAATAAAGATAGCAAGAGAACAAAGAAAAATTGATAATAGGAGTAAATTAGAAAATTGCTTAAAATGGCATGCTCTATCTGAATCATGAAAGACAAAATGTGGGGTTAGTGTTCCTTTAATTTTTTTGTCATCTTTGTGCACTCCCCAACTTGTATAACCTAGAACAGGTATGGCCAACTGGTGGCACATGGGCCACATGCATTCCTCTGCATTAAGTTTTGCAGGAAAAAGCAAAGTTAAGAATGTGTGCCCCATTTTTTGTAGCCCCAAGAAAAAGCAGAACTAAAAATGTGTGTGTTGGGGGAATTCTGGTGGTGGAAAGCTTGGCACAATTAAAAAGAGACATTTGGAGAGGAGAAGAGCGGATAAAGGATACCCTCAACATTACCTAAATCAGGCCCTGCGCCACTGGACATGTAATGAGAAATATATTATTATTATTTGTGTGTAGCCATAAATTTATATGCAGCCCTTAAGGGTTATAAAATATTGGGCTGTGGCCCCAAATATGAGGAAGTGAGCATTGCTGATCTAGAGCAAACCCTTGTGAGTACACAGACCAGCAGGATGCCACCATGTATGCCTGTCGTGTTTTGGGTACTATGCTGTGTTGTTAGTCTACATTATAATGGCTCATGTCGTATTTAAAAGGACACCTACATTTCCATTAGTTAAAAACAATATGCAAGATGACGTTAAAACCATCTTTATATACTTAAGGAAACATACCTTATAAGTTCACATTAAATACATTTCTACTCTACAAATATATACATGAGTATATCACACTATCCTGGGGTAGAATACTTATTTTCAATTTGCTAGTTAACAACAATAATAAAACAATAAATTTCTTATCTATCTACTTCTAGTTTATAAGTCTAAGAAAACTATAAAATCGCTATCTATTGCCAATAACCAATTAGATCAAATTCAGAATTCAGACCTACAGAAGGGGCATTCCCACAGCCACAGTTGGGCGTAACCTTGAACGCAACTACATATTTTATATATATATATATATATATATATATATATATATATATATATATATATATATATATATATATATATGAATGTATACATATATATTTATGTTTATATGTGTATAGTGTATAATATATATTATTTTTTCCTAATGTGTGGATTTTAATGACACTCCAGCGCTACCCTTGTTCTTTTTGTGAGTATATGATGAGGACAACTCCCATAGATTTATTTTTGGGGAGGGATAGGACTCTACAAGTTTAAATAACACAAAACACACGTTTTGGAAAAAAGAATTGTAATAAATTTTGGAACACCCTATTTTAGATAAAAAAAAACACAAGAAAAGCATCTAACGCGAGCCCATACAAAACTATATATGTAAACAACATTAACTACCAATGTACTTACCACCAAACTGAATCTAAGCTAGCGGTTGTCTACACGCTGTTTTTACTTGTATAATAATAAATTGCAAAATGCAATATGTTTGTAAAACAGTCAACATAAAATATTGTAATAAAATTAAACTTGCACTTGATAGTAAGGAGTGTGCTTATGAAAGCGGACTCAGTCCTAATAACCACACTTCTGTATAAAATCTGTGGTGAGGACAAAACCGCTTGCCTGATCAGACTAAACTCTTCTTGCACAACGCATTTCAGACTCCCTCCCTTTCATCAGCTGTATCCAGTGAGCAGTAACGTTGCCACTAATATAGCAACAAAACAGGCATTAACAACTTTGTCCACTAACGGTAGAGCTTACATTTTGATTGACAGATATTTACCACCAAACTTTAAAATTCCAATCATAATCAAACACATAAACGGAAGCGGTTGCAGATAAAAAATATTTTAAAATTAACTAACATCCATTCTCCGAGTATAAAAGTGAAAGATTTCAATTGCCCTTCAAATTTTCAGAAACTGAAAACTTATAATTTTTAGACTTATAGGAAAAGTTTACAAAATAAAATCTGTTTTACTAAATATAATTAACATTTTATAATAAAGTCTTTATTGTCCTTGACTTTGACAACTGATGTACTGGGTAATTTTGCAAAAGTTCTTAATATCAAGGTATCTAACTCTACAAAACAGCTCCCCGTGACTTGTGCAATACATATCATAGTGACTCTGCATTTCTGTGTTACGGGAACATGAGACCTATGGCTATGAAATACGGATGTTAGGCTCTTTCAGTTGGAGCACAGCCTGGAGAGCTAACAAATAATTAAAGCTCACGAATCCTGAAAGGAGTTGACAATTTCCTAATCAGGTTTGGTAGACAAACACCTGAGAGGGCAGCAGTTGGTAAAAATACACCTTATGGTTTAAGAAACCTACCACTTAAAGGGATATTAAAGAGCAAGGGCTAAATTACAAGTGGACCGGTATTTTGCATTTTCGCTATAGCGAAAACTCCACTAGGATTTTCATTTTTGCTCTAGTCGGGTTGCGTTGGTATTAGAAGTAGAAAGTAAACTGTTATTTCTCCAGCAGTAACCCAAATTGCGCTGAAAGTCAAAATTTGCAATTGCGTTTTCACATTCCGCCATAGAAGTCAATGGAGCAAAAAAACACCATTGCATATTCTCATTAGCGCAAACTGAACATATGAAAATATGTATTCCATATATATTCCAATGTTTTTTACATAACCGAATATGTTCTAATTATTCATAAATAAATATTTCTACATATATCTGATGGCTTTTAAAACTAATATATTTTTACCTATATATAGATGATTATATGAAGGTATAGATATATACAAATATATATAGGAAAATCTATTTAAAAATACAAAGAACATATTTTGCTATGTACAGAACATTGGAATGTGAAATATTTACAGCAAACACATAGATAAAACCTTTATTAAATATGAATATTGCATAAATATGATTTTACATGTTTTCATCTACTTAATGGCAAAAGGCTCTAATGCACTTATATATGTCTATATGTGTGTACAAAACAGTTAACCACAGCTCACGGTAAAGATTGCACTAGCAAAATTGCAATTTCACTTTACTTGTAATATCAGCAAAATTGAAAGGGGGCACAAACAATTGCAAAAATGCTAGCGCAATAGTTTGCGCGCCACTTGTAATCTATCCCTAAATACCTTACAGACATAATGATGTTGTTTAAATATTAAAGATATAAATGTAACATTACTAGTTTTCTATTTATCTCTGTGTTCTGCTGAGAACAATTAGGAACAGATATAAATCAGGCAATCAAATTGAGTTTGTGCAAACAAGGCTGTGTGGAAACCCTGTTAGATAATCTTATCTCATTTAGTATGTTTCATTTTCACAAGAATAAATCCGGCTCTGAAAATTCCTGAATGAGAATTGTGGCTGCCATATTTGACATTAGGATATCATGAATATTCTAAATGTTTAGTTTGATTACTGTTTAACATCCCTTTAAATTCTCAATCTAGACATTTATGTTGCTTTCCTGTATTCCATATCTACAATTTTTGTTGATCAAGACATGGGGGCCGATTCGTCAAGGGCCGAACGGCCCCTGATGCCTCTGTTTCCGCGCAAGCCTTCAGGCTTATCGGACACAGCAGTTATGAAGCAGTGGTCTTAAGACTTCTGCTCCTTAACTGGTCCGCTGCCTCTGAGGCTGCGGACATCAATATGCCAGATCCTTTACGATCGGGTTGATTGTTACCCCCTGCTAGTAGCCGATTGGCTGTGAATCTGCAGGGGGTGGCATTGCACAAGCAGGTCACCAGAACTGCTTGTGCAATGTTAAATGCTACAGCGTATCATGTCGGACATTTTTTTTTTCATGATTCAGATAGAGCATGCAATTTTAAGCAACTTTCTAATTTACTCCTATTATCAATTTTTCTTTGTTATCTTGGTATCGTTATTTGAAAAAGCAGGAATGTAATAAAGAGATTAGATATCTTTTTAAACAATAACAATTTTGAAGTAGACCGTCCCTTTAAAAAACCCTGCTTTAGCTTTTCATTTAAACAATTTTTTAACAAGCTGCTGTCACATTTCTAAAACTCTTCTCAGTGCCAACTTTAGTTGTCTTTAGAAAACAGTACAGACATTTATATCACTGATTTTACTGGTCGTTTAATATTCTTCAATGTGATACTGATGTTTTCTAAGGATATCTGTGCAGCTAAGCCTATGTATGCTGCTACTATGCTGATAGCACCACAGAACGTGACATGATGCGTAGGTTTGTATCTCATAAGTTCAATGAGTTCAAAGCCCCAACTTCATCCATCCGTACGAGTCTCAGATAATCGGGTTACCATTAAACTGCACTATATGATAAAGTGACATATGGGATAAGGTTGAACATTCCTGGAAGCCGGTCCGCTCCTAAAATGTTTTTGTTTCTTAGTTATAATTTTTTTGTAAATTATGTGTCCCTTACAACACATCCCCTCCATGATTCTTAAATGGACATTCCAGCCAAAATTGGAATCCACATGCATGCATTTCAGTTTTGAATAGAAGCATTTTTGTAATATACATGTATTAGCAAAAATGCTTCTAATAAAATCTTTAATAGCGCCTGGAATAAGCATTAAACTATCCTACAAACTGGATAGGTTTATACTTTTAGGAAATATTTGGTAGACTTGTTGAGCCTATGGTTCTTATCTGCCATCAAAATCGATATTTCTATGTTTCTACCTAAATTATTATTTATTTTCTAGGGCCTATATTTAGAGTTTGGCGGTAGCCGTGAAAACCAGCGTTGGAGGCTCCTAACGCTGGTTTTAGGCTACCGCCGGTATTTGGAGTCAGTCAGGAAAGGGTCTAACGCTCACTTTCCAGCCGCAACTTTTCCATACCGCTAATCCCCTTACGTCAATTGAGTATCCTATCTTTTCAATGGGATCTTTCTAACTCCGGTATTTAGAGTCGTGGCTGAAGTGAGCGTTAGAAATCTAACGACAAAACTCCAGCCGCAGAAAAAAGTCAGTAGTTAAGAGCTTTCTGGGCTAACGCCGGTTTATAAAGCTCTTAACTACTGTGCTCTAAAGTACACTAACACCCATAAACTACCTATACACCCCTAAACAGGTCCCCCCACATCGCCGCCACTCTATTACATTTTTTTAACCCCTAATCTGCCGACCGCCACCTACGTTATACTTATGTACCCCTAATCTGCTGCCCCTAACACTGCCGACCCCTATATTATATTTATTAACCCCTAACCTGCCCCCCTCAACGTCGCCACCAGCTACCTACAATAATTAACCCCTAATCTGCCGACCGCAAAGCGCCGCTACCTACGTTATCCTTATGTACCCCTAATCTGCTGCCCCTAACACCGCCGACCCCTATATTATATTTATTAACCCCTAATCTACCCCCCTCAACGTCGCCTCCACCTGCCTAAACTTATTAACCCCTAATCTGCCGAGCGGACCGCACCGCTACTATAATAAAGTTATTAACCCCTAATCCGCCTCACTCCCGCCTCAATAACCCTATAATAAATAGTATTAACCCCTAATCTGCCCTCCCTAACATCGCCGACACCTAACTTCAAACATTAACCCCTAATCTGCCGACCGGAGCTCACCGCTATTCTAATAAATTTTTTAACCCCTAAAGCTAAGTCTAACCCTAACACTAACACCCCCCTAAGTTAAATATAATTTAAATCTAACAAAATAAATTAACTCTTATTATATAAATTATTCCTATTTAAAGCTAAATACTTACCTGTAAAATAAACCCTAATATAGCTACAATATAAAGAATAATTATATTGTAGCTATTTTAGGATTAATATTTATTTTACAGGTAACTTTGTATTTATTTTAACCAGGTACAATAGCTATTAAATAATTTAGAACTATTTAATAGCTAAAATAGTTAAAATAATTACAAAATCACCTGTAAAATAAATCCTAACCTAAGTTACAATTAAACTTAACACTACACTATCAATAAATTAATTAAATAAAATACCTACAATTATCTACAATTAAACCTAACACTACACTATCAATAAATTAATTAAATACAATATCTACAAATAAATACAATGAAATAAACTAACTAAAGTACAAAAAATAAAAAAGAACTAAGTTACAAAAAATAAAAAAATATTTACAAACATTAGAAAAATATTACAACAATTTTAAACTAATTACACCTACTCTAAGCCCCCTAATAAAATAACAAAGCCCCCCAAAATAAAAAAATGCCCTACCCTATTCTAAATTAAAAAAGTTCAAAGCTCTTTTACCTTACCAGCCCTTAAAAAGGCCCTTTGCGGGGCATGCCCCAAAGAATTCAGCTCTTTTGCCTGTAAAAAAAACATACAATACCCCCCCAACATTACAACCCACCACCCACATACCCCTAATCTAACCCACCCAAACCCCCCTTAAATAAACCTAACACTAAGCCCCTGAAGATCTTCCTACCTTGTCTTCACCATGCGGTTCACCGATCGGTCCAGAGTCTTGATCCAAGCCCAAGCGGGGGGCTGAAGAGTGACGTCCATCCTCGGGCTGAAGTCTGGATCCAAGCGGCGGCTGAAGAAATCCATCATCGGGCTGAAGTCGGAAGTCCATCATCGGGATGAAGTCTTCTATCAAGCCGCATCTTCAATCTTCTTTCTTCTGGAGCAGAGCGGAGCCATCTTCTTTCCAACCGACGCGGATCCAACCTCTTCAACCGACGCCTACACGCCGAATGAAGGTTCCTTTAAGGGACGTCATCCAAGATGGCGTCCCTCGAATTCCGATTGGCTGATAGGATTCTATCAGCCAATCGGAATTAAGGTAGGAAAATTCTGATTGGCTGATGGAATCAGCCAATCAGAATCAAGTTCAATCCGATTGGCTGATCCAATCAGCCAATCAGATTGAGCTTGCATTCTATTGGCTGTTCCGATCAGCCAATAGAATGCAAGCTCAATCTGATTGGCTGATCGGATCAGCCAATCGGATTGAACTTGATTCTGATTGGCTGATTCCATCAGCCAATCAGATTTTTCCTACCTTAATTCCGATTGGCTGATAGAATCCTATCAGCCAATCGGAATTCGAGGGACGCCATCTTGGATGACGTCCCTTAAAGGAACCGTCATTCGTCGGGAAGTCGTCGGTGAAGATGGATGTTCCGCGTCGGCGGGATGAACATGGATCCGGAAGAAAGAAGATTGAAGATGCCGCTTGATAGAAGACTTCAGCCGGATCATGGACCTCTTCAGCTCCCGCTTGGATGAAGACTTCAGCCGGATTATGGACCTCTTCAGCTCCCGCTTGGATGAAGACTTCAGTCGGATCATGGACATCTTCAGCCCCCCGCTTGGGCTTGGATCAAGACATCGGAGGAGCTCTTCTGGATCGATCGGTGAACCCGGCGTGGTGAAGATAAGGTAGGAAGATCTTCAGGGGCTTAGTGTTAGGTTTATTTAAGGGGGGTTTGGGTTAGATTAGGGGTATGTGGGTGGTGGGTTGTAATGTTGGGGGGGGTATTGTATGGTTTTTTTTACAGGCAAAAGAGCTGAATTTTTTGGGGCATGCCCCGCAAAGGGCCCTTTTAAGGGCTGGTAAGGTAAAAGAGCTTTGAACTTTTGTAATTTAGAATAGGGTAGGGCATTTTTTTATTTTGGGGGTCTTTGTTATTTTATTAGGGGGCTTAGAGTAGGTGTAATTAGTTTAAAATTGTTCTAATTTTTTTCTAATGTTTGTAAATATTTTTTTATTTTTTGTAACTTAGTTCTTTTTTATTTTTTGTACTTTAGTTAGTTTATTTAATTGTATTTAGTTGTAGGAATTGTATTTAATTAATTTATTGATAGTGTAGTGTTAGGTTTAATTGTAGAAAATTGTAGGTATTTTAATTAATTAATTTATTGATTGTGTAGTGTTAGGTTTAATTGTAACTTAGGTTAGGATTTATTTTACAGGTAATTTTGTAATTATTTTAACTATTTTAGCTATTAAATAGTTATTAACTATTTAATAGCTATTGTACCTGGTTAAAATAATTACAAAGTTGCCTGTAAAATAAATATTAATCCTAAAATAGCTACAATGTAATTATAATTTATATTGTAGCTATTTTAGGGTTTATTTTACAGGTAAGTATTTAGCTTTAAATAGGAATAAGTTATTTAATAAGAGTTAATTTATTTTGTTAGAATAAAATTATATTTAACTTAGGGGGGTGTTAGTGTTAGGGTTAGACTAAGCTTTAGGGGTTAAAAAATGTATTAGAGTAGCGGTGAGCTCCGATCGGCAGATTAGGGGTTAATACTTGAAGTTAGGTGTCGGCAATGTTAGGGAGGGCAGATTAGGGGTTAATACTATTTCTTATAGGGTTATTGAGGCGGGAGTGAGGCGGATTAGGGGTTAATACATTTATTATAGTAGCGCTCAGGTCCGGTGGGCAGATTAGGGGTTAATAAGTGTAGTTAGGTGGAGGCGACGTTGGGGGCGGCAGATTAGGGGTTAATAAATATAATATAGGGGTCGGCGGTGTTAGGGGCAGCAGATTAGGGGTACATAGGGATAATGTAAGTAGCGGCGGTTTACGGAGCGGCAGATTAGGGGTTAAAAAAATATGCAGGTGTCAGCGATAGCGGGGGCGGCAGAATAGGGGTTAATAAGTGTAAGGTTAGGGGTGTTTAGACTCGGGGTACATGTTAGAGTGTTAGGTGCAGACGTAGGAAGTGTTTCCCCATAGGAAACAATGGAGCTGCGTTAGGAGCTGAACGCGGCTTTTTTGCAGGTGTTTTTTTTCAGCTCAAACAGCCCCATTGTTTCCTATGGGGGAATCGTGCACGAGCACGTTTTTGAGGCTGACCGCGTCCGTAAGCACCGCTGGTATCTAGAGTTGCAGTGGCAGTAAATTATGCTCTACGCTCCCTTTTTGGAGCCTAACGCACTGAAAACCCTGCCATTCTGTGAACTCTAAATGCCAGCGGTATTTAAAAGGTGCGGCCAGAAAAAAGCACGCGTAGCTAACGCACCCCCTTGGCCGCAAAACTCCAAATCTAGGCATAATTTTTTTTGAGGGGGGAGCAACTATGGAGAAAATGTATTTTTATTGATTTTCTTTTGTAATGTTTTAAATATCTGAAGAAAAATCAATCCAAATGTATACTCAAGTCAGTGGTATCTTTAGCAGGGTGCTGAAGACCCTAGGCGGCTTACTCATCACTGTAGTAACCCAAAGTTCCAAAGTAGGATCTGTACTGATTTTGGTAGGTAACACATTTTCATATGTCCAAAATCTCTCTGCATGGTAAGGAAGGAGATTTTTTTTTTTAAAAGGTAGGGAAAAGGTAGGAATTGTCAGTTGAAGATTAGGAACCCCACAAATACTGATGCAAACTTGATATTTCTTTTTTTTTTGTCATCTTTGTGCACTCCCCAACTTGTATGATGTAAAACAAGTATGGCCAACTGGCGGCACATGGGCAACATGTGTTCCTTTGCCATAGTTTTTGTGGCCCCAAGAAAAAGCAGAACTAAAAATCTGTGTTTGGGGGAATTCTGGTGGTGGACAGGTTGCCTCAACTCAAAAAGAGACATCTGGAGAGGATATCCTGCAACATTACCTAAATAAGGCCCTGTGCCACTGGAACTTTTGTGGGAAATATATTATTATTTTTGTGCAGCCATAAATTTATATGAAGCCATTAAGAATTCTAAAATATTGATCTGTGGCCCCCAAATATGATGAAGTTGCCATCACTGATCTAGAACAATCCCTTGTGAGTGCACAGACTGGCAGGATGCCACCATATATGGCTGTCCCATTTTGTGTTCTATGCTGTGTTGTTAGCCTACATTGTAATGGCTCATGCAGTATTTAATAGGACACCTACATTTCCATTGGTTAAAAACAATACATAATCTTTATATATTTAAGGAAACATACCTCATAAGTTAACATTCACATTAAATACATTTCTACTGTACAAATGTATACATGAGTATATCCCACTAGCCTGTGGTAGAATACTTATTTTCAATTTTCTAGTTAACAACAATAATATTAAAACAATACGGCCTAGATTTAGAGTTTTGTCGGTAACGACCCGCGTAGCTAACGCCGGCTTTTTTCTGGCCGCACCATAAAAATAACTCTGGTATTGAGAGTCCACAAAAAGGCTGCGTTAGGCTCCAAAAAAGGAGCGTAGAGCATTTTTAACGCAGCTTCAACTCTCGATACCAGAGTTGCTTACGCAAGCGGCCAGCCTCAAAAACGTGCTCGTGCACGATTCCCCCATAGGAAACAATGGGGCTGTTTGAGCTGAAAAAAAACCTAACACCTGCAAAAAAGCCGCGTTCAGCTCCTAACGCAGCCCCATTGTTTGCTATGGGGAAACACTTCCTACGTCTGCACCTAACACCCTAACATGTACCCCGAGTCTAAACACCCCTAGCCTTACACTTATTAACCCCTAATCTGCTGCCCCCGCTATCGCTGACCCCTGCATATTATTTTTAACCCCTAATCTGCCGCTCCGTAAACCGCCGCTACTTACATTATCCTTATGTACCCCTAATCTGCTGCCCCTAACACCGCCGACCCCTATATTATATTTATTAACCCCTAATCTGCCCCCCTCAATGTCGCCTCCACCTGCCTACATTTATTAACCCCTAATCTGCCGAGCGGACCTGAGCGCTACTATAATAAAGTTATTAACCCCTAATCCGCATCACTAACCCTATAATAAATAGTATTAACCCCTAATCTGCCCTCCCTAACATCGCCGACACCTAACTTCAAACATTAACCCCTAATCTGCCGACCGGAGCTCACCGCTACTATAATAAATGTATTAACCCCTAAAGCTAAGTCTAACCCTAACACTAACACCCCCTAAATTAAATATCATTTTAATCTAACGAAATTAATTAACTCTTATTAAATAAATTATTCCTATTTAAAGCTAAAATCCAAGATGGCGTCCCTCGAATTCCGATTGGCTGATTCCATCAGCCAATCAGAATATTCCTACCTTAATTCCGATTGGCTGATAGAATCCTATCAGCCAATCGGAATTCGAGGGACGCCATCTTGGATGACGTCCCTTAAAGGAACCGTCTTTCGGCTAGTAGGCGTCGGGAGAAGAGGATGTTCTGCGTCGGAGGTCTGCAAGATGGATCCGGAAGAAAGAAGATTGAAGATGCCGTTGATAGAAGACTTCATCCGGATCATGGACCTCTTCAGCTCCCGCTTGGATGAAGACTTCATCCGGATCATGGACTTCTTCAGCTCCCGCTTGGATGAAGACTTCAGCCGGACCATGGACCTCTTCAGCCCCCCGCTTGGGCTTGGATCAGGACATCGGAGGAGCTCTTCAGGACGGATCGGTGAACCTGGTAGGGTGAAGACAAGGTAGGAAGATCTTCAGGGGCTTAGTGTTAGGTTTATTTAAGGGGGGTTTGGGTTAGATTAGGGGTATGTGGGTGGTGGGTTGTAATGTTGGGGGGGGGTATTGTATGTTTTTTTTTACAGGCAAAAGAGCTGAATTTCTTGGGGCATGCCCCGCAAAGGGCCCTGTTCAGGGCTGGTAAGGTAAAAGAGCTTTGAAATGTAGTAATTTAGAATAGGGTAGGGCATTTTGTTATTTTGGGGGTCTTTGTTATTTTATTAGGGGGCTTAGAGTAGGTGTAATTAGTTTAAAATTGTTGTAATATTTTTCTTATGTTTGTAAATATTTTTTTATTTTTTGTAACTTAGTTCTTTTTTATTTTTTGTACTTTAGATAGTTTATTTCATTGTAGTTATTTGTAGGTATTGTATTTAATTTATTTATTGATAGTGTAGTGTTAGGTTTAATTGTAGATAATTGTAGGTATTTTATTTAATTAATTTATTGATAGTGTAGTGGTAGGTTTAATTGTAGATAATTATAGGTATTTTATTTAATTAATTTATTGATAGTGTAGTGGTAGGTTTAATTGTAACTTAGGTTAGGATTTATTTTACAGGTAAATTTGTAATTATTTTAACTATTTTAGCTATTAAATAGTTCTTAACTATTAAATAGCTATTGTACCTGGTTAAAATAAATACAAAGTTGCCTGTAAAATAAATATTAATCCTAAAATAGCTACAATGTAATTATTCGTTATATTGTAGCTATATTAGGATTTATTTTACAGGTAAGTATTTAGCTTTAAATAGGAATAATTTATTTAATAAGAGTTAATTAATTTCGTTAGATTAAAATTATATTTAATTTAGGGGGGTGTTAGTGTTAGGGTTAGACTTAGCTTTAGGGGTTAATACATTTATTAGAATAGCGGTGAGCTCCGGTCGGCAGATTAGGGGTTAATAATTGAAGTTAGGTGTTGGCAATGTTAGGGAGGGCAGATTAGGGGTTAATACTATTTATTATAGGGTTAGTGAGGCGGATTAGGGGTTAATAACTTTATTATAGTAGCAGTGCGGTCCGCTCGGCAGATTAGGGGTTAATAAGTGTAGGCAGGTGGAGGCGACGTTGTGGGGGGCAGATTAGGGGTTAATAAATATAATATAGGGGTCGGCGGTGTTAGGGGCAGCAGATTAGGGGTACATAGCTATAATGTAGGTGGCGGCGCTTTGCGGTCGGCAGATTAGGGGTTAATTATTGTAGGTAGCTGGCGGCGACGTTGTGGGGGCAGATTAGGGGTTAATAAATATAATACAGGGGTCGGCGATGTGGGGGGGCCTCGGTTTAGGGGTACATAGGTAGTTTATGGGTGTTAGTGTACTTTAGAGTACAGTAGTTAAGAGCTTTATGAACCGGCGTTAGCCCAGAAAGCTCTTAACTACTGACTTTTTTTCCTGCGGCTGGAGTTTTGTCGTTAGATGTCTAACGCTCACTTCAGACACTACTCTAAATACCGGAGTTAGAAAGATCCCATTGAAAAGATAGGATACGCAATTTACGTAAGGGGATCTGCGGTATGGAAAAGTTGCGGCTGAAAAGTGAGCGTTAGACCCTTTTTTGAGTGACTCCAAATACCGGAGTTAGCCTAAAACCAGCGTTAGGAGCCTCTAACGCTGGTTTTCACGGCTAACGCCAAACTCCAAATCTAGGCCTACATTTCTTATCTATCTACTTCTAGTTTATAAGTCGAAGAAAACTATAAAATCACTATCTATTGCCAATAACCAATTAGAACAAATTCAGAATTCAAACCAAGGGGCATTCTAAGGCATAGCTGAGACACTAAACAGTAAAATATAATAATTCATCTACCTCTAATTATGGGCATTGCCATTTTGGAACATAAGTTACACTGCAGGTATCTGAAGGAGAGTTGCTGCACACGTGCAAACACATAAGCACTGGAAAACAATGAAAGCTAGATTTCAACATGGTGGCCCTCATGACTAGAGAGAGGCAGGGAATTACATCAATACTGTGCTTAAAAAATGTATTTAGGATTATAAATTGAGCGCATATTTGGGCTTCCTCAAACTCGTAATCTGTGCTCAGTTTTTTTTATCTCTGTTCGCAAGATTACGATTGTGAAGTGCAAATATTGCATCCTCGCATTAACAAAAGCACGCTCGATCTTGGTTTAAGTTTTCCCCCATAGACTTCAATGAAGCGTCCTTTTCATGTCGACTGTCTAACAGCCACAGCTCGTGTAACCTTGATCGCATCTACATATTAATATATCTATATATGAATGTATACATATATATTTATGTGTTTATATGTGTATAGTATATACAGTATATATATATATATATATTTTTTTTTTTTTATTATTTATTTTTTTCTTAATTAAATTAATAAATGTGGGTATTAACAGCATTCCAGTGCTACCCTTGTTCTTTTTGTGAGTGTATGATGAGGACAACTCCCATAAATTTATTTTTGGGGAGGGATAAGACTCTACAAGTTTTAACAGTACAAAACACATTTTAAAAAATAATAATAATAATAATTGGGGGCGGAGCCGACCATGGACTGAAATGGCCGCTTAGATGTGAAGCTCTGTAAGTCAAAAGACACAGTGGGGGAATAAACCTATATATATCCATGTTTTAGTTGCACAAGAGATGGCATAAAGACACACAGAACCTCGATACACAAATTGGGCAAAAGAAAAAGTGTGAGAACTGTTACAGCACTGCCTGAATAAGAGGCGCCAAAACCGCCACATTAGGCTTAACATCAATCCTGCACGGAAGGCAAAGGACTTGTGAAGCGTAATAAAGATCCCGATCCGGACTCACTTTCTCAGTGGGGGCAGTTTCCCGACCACTTGCATTAGGTGCGGATATTAAAGAGGAGCGGGTGAGGAGAAGGATCTAAGAGCAGCGGCCTTCATAACCTCCACGCACATACAAGGTGAGCGCCATATCGCACTACAATAAACTATCAAGCGAGGGGTCATACTCACTTAGCAGCGGATTGCAGCTCTGGGTTCACGGAGTCACCTGCCACTTGTAGCGGGTCGGGGACTTTCCACTCCTGTCTGTGACACACTCCCGCTGGGGGCCAGTAACTTGCAGCGGTGAATTGCCAGCAATTATATGAGACAGCCTTGGTGCAACGGCTGCAGACTTGTCAGTAGGCCTATTCAAACTCTCACTTTAGCCTAGAGATTTGCTAGTGGGACGCAAGATATTGTGACTAGGCCCTCACATAAAGTTATCTAGCCTACGGAATCCCCCCTGACTCAATCAGGCCAGTTTAGCAACGCTTATTATCTAAAGCTGCAGGCACAGTTTAAAAGAGGTATATGTGTTGGCACCTATCCTCTCCTCTTGTCTATCTTCACTTGCCTGGGGCACTTTAGGTGGGAGCAGGGAAAGCTTGTGAAAGATTTTACTGTTTACACAGCACTACATCCCTAATACAAAAAAAAAAAGGGGGGGGGGGGAAAGAGAAGAAGCAAAAACAGGGAATAAGAAATAAGAGCGATACAAAACAGATTAATTTACTCGGTAAACGCATCATAACCTGTATCTGTGAATTACAGAGTATTGGTTCCAGGAAGGGACATAGTATTCTATATAATCCTTGCACCCACAAATATGGCATCAAAGAGATCGCTCAAAAATGATAAGAACTTGAAAGCTAACCCCAATAAGATGAACATGTTTTTTAAAACAACACATACATTAACAACGGAAGATGAGGACTCATCCCAGGCGCCCGAGGAGGCGGAAAACCAACAAAATACGACACTGGACACTCCACTCACAAAAGCGGATCTGAAAGACCTTCCCACGAAGGGAGACTTCACCTCATTTATACAGCAGGTAGGCCGAATGATCAAGGATGGGCTAGCGGAGGTAAGGAAAGTGGTCAATGAATTAGGCAACAGAGTGGAATATTTGGAGGAACAGTTAGAGAAACAGACCACAGATATGGACTTAATAAATAGAAAGTTATCCACTCAAGAATCTCAAATATCCTTCCTTCAAGAAAAATTGGAGGATCTGGACAATAGGGGGAGGAGGCAGAACATAAGGATTAGAGGTTTACCAGAAAGAATTGCCCCTGAGAATCTGCTCTCCTCCCTCCAGGATTTGTTCAAAACTATACTAAAAGACCCAGAATACACTGAACTACCATTAGATAGAGCCCATAGGGCATTGCGCCCACAACCTAAAGACAAAGACCCCCCAAGGGATGTAATCATAAAGTTTCATAAATATCTAGATAAAGAAAGAATTATGAAAGCTGCAAGGCAACAACAATCAATAACCTACCAAGGACAACAATTACAAATCTACTCCGACCTCAGCCCACTCACGCTACAAAACAGAAAAGAGACAAGATTCTTGACACAACACCTACAGGATAATGGCATCCCTTATAGGTGGGGGTTCCCTTTTAGTGTTAAGGTGCTGAAGGACAACTGAATGCACACTTATAAATCTCTTAAAGATTTGGAAACCTTTTGCACACAACTTGGAATACCACCGCCCTCCTTGCCGTCTCTCCACGAGACAAAAGCTCCAGAAGGCCCTAATCCACTACAGCAAAGACCACGATGGCAAACAGCCCAATGGAAAAGAACAAGAGCTCCTACCCCGAGTGGCTCACCAATAGCTCAAGATTCGGACATTGGATGATGCAGATCACTCTGGGAGTGAGCAAATCAAGGTAGATTTCACACACCTTAAAGATAGTTCCTGGACTATCCCTGTTCTTAAGAGGAGACTCTACATACAGGTAATAATGTTTTATGTTCCTCTTGTTTCGATGTTTAAGGCCCCTTCCTGGGAGTTGATAGTGGGCCCTGCTGTAAAAGACTACGAAAAAATAAATAAATATGCAACCCCCTATAGGGCCCATTTACCAATGACTTTGAAAGACTCTGCCTTTATTATTGTGTATCAGAGACATTGAAGCTTAGTTGACAAAATAATAATAATAATAATAATAATAATTGTAATACATTCTGGAACACCCTTTTGTAGATGAAAAATAACAAAACAAAAAAAACATCTAAAGCGAGCCCAAACAAAACTATATACGTAAACAACAGTACTACCAATGTGTTAGCAACCAAACTGAATCTAAGTTAGCGGCTAGCTACAAAAAACAACACCCCAAGATATATAATACTTAGAATCAGGACAGGGCTTGACAAATATATATTTGTAAAAGTATAATTATATACACTGTTTTTACTTGTATCATATAAAATTGCAAAATGCAATATTATTGTAAAACCTTGTAATACAATTATACTTGCACTTGATAGTAAGGAGTGTGCTTATGAAAGTGGACTCATTCTTAATAACCACACTTATATAAAAATTCTGTGGTGAGGACAAAAACATTTGCCTGGTCAGACTAAACACTTCTTACACAATGCGTTTCAGGCTCCCTTCCTTTCATCCAGTGAGCAGTAATGTTGCCATTAATACAGCAACAAAACAGGCATGAACAACTTTGTCCACTAACAGCAGAGCTGATATTTACCTCCAAACTTTAAAATTCCAAACACTTCAATCATAATCAAACACATAAAAAGAAGCTGTTGCAAATAAAAATAATCACAGTTCAAAATGAACTAACATCCATTCTCCGAGTATAAAAGTGAAAGCTTTCAATTGCCCTTCAAATTGTCAGAATCAAGAAAACTCATAATTTTTAGACTTATAGGAAAAGTTTACAAAATAAAATCTGTTTTACTAAACATAATTACACATTTTATAATACAGTCTTTATTGTCCTTGACTTTGACAACTGATGTACTAAGTAATTTTTTAAAAGTTCCTAATTTCAAGGTGTCTAACTGTATTTGCAAAACAGCTCCCCGTGACTTGTGCAATACATATCATAGTGACTCTGCATTTCTGTGTTACGGGAATATGAGACCTATGGCTATGGAATACGGAAGTTGGACTCTTTCAGTTGGAGCACAGCCTGGAGAGCTAACAAATAATTAAAGCTCTTGAATAATGAAAGAAGTTGACAATTTCCTAATCAGGTTTGCTAGACAAACACCTGAGAACTAGGCAGCAGTTGGTAAAAATACACCTTATGGTTTAAGGAACCTACCACTTAGAGGGATATTAAAGAGCAAGGGCTAAATTACAAGTGAACTGGTATTTAGCGTTTTCGCTATAGCGAAAACTCCACTAGGATTTTCATTTTTGCTCTAGTCGGGTTGCGTATTACAAGTAGAAAGTAAACTGTTTTTTCTCCAGCGGTAACCAAAAGTCGAAAATTGCAATCACTGAAAAATATAATGTTCTTTACATAACTGAATATGTTCTAATTATTTATAAATAAATGTTTCTACATATATCTGATGGTTTTTAAAACAAATATATATTTATACCTATATATATATGATTATGTGTAGGTATAGATATATACAGATATATAGGAAAATCTATTTAACAATACAAATAACATATTCTGCTATATACAGAACATTGGAATGTGAAATATTTACAGCAAACACAAAGTTAAAACCTTTATTAAATATGAATATTGCATAAATATGATTTTACATGTTTTCATCTACTTAATGGCAAAAGGCTCTAATGTACTTATATACAATTGTATGCAAAGGTTTAAGCACCCCTGACAATTTCCATGATTTTCATTTATAAATAATTGGGTGTTTGCCTCAGCAATTTCATTTCGATCTATCAAATAACTGAAGGACACAGTAATATTTCAGTAGTGAAATGAGGTTTATTGGATTAACAGAAAATGTGCAATATGCATCCAAACGAAATTAGGCAGGTGCATAAATTTGGGCACCCTAACAGAAATATTGCAATAATATTTAGTAGAGCCTCCTTTAGCAGAAAAAAACAGCCTCTAGACGCTTCCTATATATTCTGGATAAAGGTATTTTGGACCATTCTTCCTTGCAAAACATCTCCATTTCAGTTAGGTTTGATGGTTGCTGAGCATGGACAGACCGCTTTAAATCACCCCACAGATTTTCAATGATATTCAGGTCTGGGGACTGGGATGGCCATTTCAGAACATTGTACTTGTTCCTCTGCATAAATGCCAGAGTAGATTTTGAGCAGTGTTTTGGGTCGTTGTCTTGTTGAAATATCCAGTCCCGGCGTAACTTCAACTTTGTGACTGATTCCTCAACATTATTCTCAAGTATCTGCTGATATTGAGTGGAATGTATGCGACCCTCAACTTTAACAAGATTCCCAGTACCGGCACTGGCCACACAGCCCCACAGCATGATCGAACATCCATCAAATTTTACTGTGGGTAGCAAGTGTTTGTGTTCGTTTGCCGCCATGCATAACGCCCCTTGTTATGACCAAATAACTCAATCTTTGTTTTATCAGTCCACAGCACCTTCTTCCAAAATGAAGCTGGCTTGTCCAAATGTGCGTTTGCATACCTCAAGTGACTCTGTTTGTGGCTTGTGTGCAGAAAAGGCTTCTTCCGCATCACTCTCCCATACAGCTTCTCCTTGTGCAAAGTGCGCTGAATTGTTGAACGATGCACAGTGACACCATCTGCAGCAAGATGATGTTGTAGCTCTTTGGAGGTGGTCTGTGGGCTGTTTTTGACTGTTTTCACCATCCTTTGCCTTTGCCTCTCCGATATTTTACTTGACCTGCCACTTCTGGCCTTAACAAGAACTGTGCCTGTGGTCTTCCATTTCCTCACTATGTTCCTCACAGTGGACACTGACAGCTTTAATCTCTGCGATAGCTTTTTGTATCCTTCCCCTAAACCATGATGTTGAACAATCTTTGTTTTCAGGTCATTTGATAGTTGTTTTGAGGTTCTTATGTTGCCACTCTTCAGAGGAGAGTCAAAGAGAACAACAACTTGCAATTGGCCACCCTTATATACCTTTTCTCATGATTAGATGCATCTGTCTATGAAGTTCAAGGCTTAATGGGCTCACCAAACCAACTGTGTGTTCCAATTAATGAGTGCTAGGTAGTTACAGGTATTCAAATCAACAAAATGACAAGAGTGTCCAAATGTATGCACCTGTCTAATTTCGTTTGGATGCATATTGCACATTTTCTGTTAATCCAATAAACCTCATTTCACTACTGAAATAGTACTGTGTCCTTCAGTTATTTGATAGATCAAAATGAAATTGCTGATTCAAACACCCAATTATTTATAAATGAAAATCATGGAAATGGTCAGGGGTGCCTAAACTTTTGCATACAACTGTATATGTCTATATGTGTGTACATATATATTTATGTGTTTATATGTGTATATGTGTCTGTAAACATACATACATACTGTACATGCATATACATCTGTAGACATGTATATGTATGTATCTCTATGTTAAAGCCCTTCGGGTGCTTTTTTCCCCAACACCCGAGATCGGATATCTTTGAGCCCTTTTTTGTGCAGTATTTTTGTGAATATTTTTTTATTAGACAGTGTTATTATGAGTGTAACTCAACTTTGTAATGTATTTTTTAAGTGTTTTGTGACACTTTAATTTTGCAAAACAGTTAACCACAGCTCTGAGATCGCGGTAAAGATTGCACTAGCGAAATTGCAATTTCACTTCACTTGTAATATCAGCTACATTGAAAGGGGGTGCAAACGATCGCAAAAACGCTAGCGCAATCATTTGCACTCCACTTGTAATCTAGTCCTAAAAACATTACAGACATATTGATGTTGTCTAAATATTGAAGATATAAATGTAACGTTAATAGTTTTCTATTTTTCTCTGTGTTTTGCTGAGAACAATTAGGATCAGATATAAATCAGGCAATAAAATTGAGTTTGTGCAAACAAGGCTGTGCGGTAAACTCTGTTAGATAATCTTATCTCGTTTCAACAATCTCTTTTATTGCCTGTTTTACATCTGTCCCTAGCAGGAGAGTGAGATAATATATATAACGATTGCCATTGGCTCACTCATGTGTTCAGTTAGAAATCAGTAGTGCATTGCTGCTCCTTCAACAAATAATTCCAAGAGAATGAAACAAATTAGATAATAGAAGTAAAATAGAAAGGTGTTTAAAATTGTATTCTCCATCTGAATCATGAAAGAAAAAAATTGGGTTTCATGTCCCTTTAAGTGTAGTACATGGCCGCATAGAGATACAGTAACTATATAATGTTTGATTATACATAATGAAATATTATATTTATTTTCTCCCCTTTACCTGCAATGTAATTCTGAAAATTGTGGTTGTTCTAATTCTGAGAATTGGGAGTGCACACGACAGACTTAACAAGCCTAACCCTGCTACATATACAGTATGTGCCTAAATAACCTCAAAAGAGATGCTAAGATAAGATAGTACAAAACAATAGATATGTGTCTTCAAGACATCCGGCGCGGAGCATCCTCTTCTGTCGATGGATCTTCAAGAATGAATTCTCCTTTAAATGACGTCATCCAAGATGGCGTCCCTTGAATTCCGATTGGCTGATAGAATTCTATCCGCCAATTGGAATTAAAGGTGAAAAAATCCTATTGGCTGATGCAATCCGTTCGGAGCTTGATAAATAGACCCCAAAGTCTCTTTAAACTGCATACTCGATCTGAATCATGCAAGTTTAAAGGGACATGAAACCCCAAAATGTTCTTTCATAGTTTAGACAGAGAATACAATTTTAAACAACTTTCCAATTTACTTATATTATTTAATTTGCTTCTTTATCTTATTATCCTTTGTTAAAAGGTTTATCTAAGGTCAGGAGCAGCAAAGAACCTAGGTTCTAGCTGCTGATTGGTGGCTGCATATATATACTGATTGTCTTTGGCTCACCCATGTGTTCAGTTAGAAACCAGCAGTGCATTGCTGCTCCTTCAACAAATAATACCAAGAGAATGAAACAAATCAAATAATAGAAGTAAATTAGAAAGTTTTTTAAAACTGTATTCTCTATCTGAATAATTAAAGACATTTTGGGGGTTTTATGTCCCTTTAATTCTGAATCTAAGGAAAATTCTACCACATAAAATTCTACCACATAATAATAATAATAATAATAATAATAATAAAATAATGTGTTTTATCATCACACAAATGCTTTTAATAAATATGGAGCTTGGCACAATCTATCATTGATAATTGTTGGTAAGTTAAAGGGACAGTATACGCCAATTTTCATATAACTGCATGTAATAGACACTACTATAAAGAAGAATATGCACAGATACGGATCTAAAAATCCAGTATAAAACAATTTAAAAACCTACATAGAAGTTCCAAGTTTAGCACTGTTGATGAGGTTAGTCTGAGACACCCACTGAAAGGGGCTGGGGAAAACAAGAAGAGCAGCTCCTCCCCCCATATGAAAAGACAGATAAAATAAACCGGAGCCAGCAGGAGTCTGTAAACGTGTGTATACATCTGACACTGTGGGGCTTGGTTAGGAGTCTGAAAATCAGCACAATGTTCTTAAAAATAAGCAAAACTATACATTGTTACAAAACACTCCCAGAAAGGCTATATAAATGGATCATCTACAAAAGATTTATACAAAGTAAAATCTAGTGTACAATGACCCTTTAACTGCTGCAGATGAATCCTTTTCAATGTTGACAAGATCACAATTTGCCATTCTCATTATTAATCGTCCTATACTTAACATGTGCCAGTCCTGTTTTACTAATCACAATCCAAATTCTTGATACTTAACAACATATTTACAGGGCCATTTTTATTAACTGAATTAAACAGTGTTACGGTTACCCTTAGTCTCGCTGAGAGATGGACCGCTTAGTAGCCTGGATTCCTATTGCTGAAGAGGGGAGAAACTGCTTTCCATAGTATTCTATATGAGTCTCGCAAATGTAGAATAATCCCCCTTAGCTGTAGTACAGCTAGGATACCCTTCTGCCCACAAAAACGAGTCAACGCTGCGATTGAGGGACAACCAAGAACTGAGGACTGGGATGCCCAGCCTGCTTTTTATTTAGGTTACATGCACACAGGGCACTCTCAGGGGGGGAAGCATAAAATCCCCCATCACACATTTAGACAAAGCCCTTGGACAGGCCACCGCAGATAACAAGTACACACAAGAAAACAATTGAGTCCTTCTTATCACCTAGCAGTGAATGCTTATCACAAACTTAATTACAGTACACAATATGCTAGGAAACCTGCCTCAGAAAATAGTTTTCTCAAAACTGAACAGAGTTAACCCTTTATGAAATGATACTTGTTACAGTTTTCTTGGAGCCCTTCTTAGGCGCTGGCTTGGCTGGTTCAGGCATTGCTGCTGGGAAATAAGTTTCTTCACAACAAAATAACTAATGCTTCTGTAACAGTGCTCCCTTTCTGTGGAACACTCTGGCAGACACGGTCTGACCCCTTTTCGGGGCAGACTAAGGCTGTCCAGACCGCTGGTTATGCGGGGCTGAGGTCGGTTTGTCTGGACAACCCGTCGGCGTTGCCATTCTGTTTCCCAGGTCTGTAAGTAATGGTGAAATTGAAGGGTTGCAACGATAAACTCCAACGTAATAGCCTGCCATTATCTCCAGAGACCCGGTTCAGCCACACCAACGGGTTATGGTCGGTGACCAGAGTGAACTCCTGCCCATATAAATAGGGAGTCAATTTCTTTAATGCCCACACCAAAGCCAAACACTCCTTTTCGACCGCTGCATAGCTGACTTCGCGGGGCAGGAGCTTCCGGCTGATGTAGGCAACTGGATGCTCCCCTCCATCTTCGCCTACTTGGCTGAGGACGGCTCCCAGCCCGAACATGGAAGCATCTGTGTGGACGATAAAACGTTTGTTAAGGGCTGGAGCCGCCAAGACAGGAGCGTTAATTAGAGCATTTTTGAGAGCCTGGAAAGCCGTTTCACAGTGGGGAGACCACAGGACCTGTCGAGGTAAGTTCTTCTTGGTCAAGTCAGTCAGGGGTTTGGCAAGTGTGCTGTAGTCTGGTACGAACCGTCTATAGTACCCTGCCGTGCCCAGGAAGGCTAGGACCTGAGTCTTAGTGATGGGGGTGGGCCAATTGGCGACAGCTTCTATCTTGGCCGGCTCTGGTCGCTGCTTTCCACACCCCACCCGGTGACCCAGGTACTGTACCTCGGCCATCCCAAAGTGGCATTTTTCTGGCTTCAGAGTCAGGCCAGCAGCCCAGATCTGATCCAGAACCATTCCTATGTGAGCTAAGTGGTCCTCCCATGACTCACTGTGGATCGCTATGTCGTCCAGGTAGGCGCAAGCAAAACTCTGGAAGCCATCCAGGAGCCTATCCACCAAGCGCTGGAATGTAGCTGGGGCATTCTTCATCCCAAACGGCATTACCCTAAACTGATATAAGCCGAATGGGGTGACGAATGCCGACTTGGGGATAGCCTCCGGGGCCAGGGGAATCTGCCAGTAACCTTTGCAGAGGTCAATAGTGGTCAGGTAATTTCCCCTGGCTATACGATCGAGTAGCTCGTCTACCCTGGGCATAGGGTAAGCGTCCGTCACGGTCTTTTCATTGAGCCTCCGATAGTCTACGCAGAACCGGGTGGTCCCATCTTTCTTGGGCACCAAGACAACTGGGGAGGCCCAGGGACTATCGGAGGGCTCAATTACCCCGAGTTGGAGCATCTCATCGATCTCCTTCTTCATTCCTATCCTAACTGCTTCGGGGATTCGGTACGGAGCCTGGCGCAAGGGAGCTTGTCCCGGAGTATCTACCTGGTGGGTGGTTAAAGTAGTGTACCCTGGCTTCGGGGAGAAGGTGAGGTGTTTGGACTGTAGGAGTTGGTTGAGCTGCTCCCTTTCAGTGGGGCTAAGTCGGTCTCCTATCTGAACCTGAGCCACTATACCTGTGGGGAGACTCTTTTCTAATAGGTCTGGAATGGGTAGACTGTCGGGGCCTTCCTGAGGGGAACAACATACGGCCGTCACGTTCTCTGGTCGCTCAAAATATTCCTTGAGCATGTTTACATGGAATGTCTTTCTAAGATTGTTGTCGTGGCAGCTAGCTATCACATAAGTGGTGTCTCCCCTTTTCTCTACGATCTGGTAGGGGCCCTGCCAGGACGCCTGCAATTTGTCTGTCTTCACCGGCTTAAGTACTAACACCTTTTGTCCTATGGTAAAGATTCTCTTTCGGGCCCCCCGATCGTACCATACTTTCTGTCTTCTCTGGGCCGACTGGAGATTAGCCCGCACGGATTTGGCTAATTGCTCCATTCGGTCCCTGAGTTCCAGCACGTATGGCACAATGGGGACACCGTCAGTCTCCATCTCTCCCTCCCAGTGCTCCCGGATCAGGTTTAGGGGTCCCCGTACCTTTCTTCCGTAGAGCAACTCGAAGGGAGAGAACCCTGTTGTTTCCTGGGGCACCTCCCGATAAGCAAAAAGGAGGTGCGGCAGGAAGCGTTCCCAGTCTCGGTATTCCTGAGTGAACGTCTTGAGCATTTGCTTGAGGGTCCCATTGAACCTCTCACACAGCCCGTTCGTCTGGGGGTGGTATGGGGAGCTCAGGAGGGACTTAATTTTGCAAACCTGCCAGAGTTGTTGGGTCAATTCAGCCGTAAATTGGGTGCCTCGGTCGGATAGGATTTCTTTTGGAAATCCTACCCGGGAGAACACCTGTACTAGTGCATTCGCTACCGTATCCGCTTGTATGTTGGATAGGGCGACAGCCTCTGGGTACCTGGTAGCGTAGTCCACTACGGTAAGAATGTAGCGCTTACCGGAGGGACTAGGGGTAGCCAGTGGTCCCACTAGGTCAATAGCAACCCGGCTGAAGGGTTCCTCTACAATGGGCATATTTACTAGATGGGCTTTAGGGTGATCGCCTCGCCTTCCTACTCGTTGACACACATCGCAGGTGTTACAGTAAGTTCTAACGTCGGCGTGTACCCCTGGCCAAAAGAACGTGTGAGTAATGCGGTGTAGGGTACGGGTTACAGCTAGGTGGCCTGCTAAGGGGATGTCATGGCCTATCTTGAGGATTTCTTGACGGTATTTGTGGGGCACTACCAGCTGTCGCCTACGCTGTCCCCTTTTCTCTGTCCAGCGGTATAGTTTCCCTTTTTCCCATAAGAATGTTTCATTATCTGCCCCGCCCCCTCCGGTCTCTGCTCGTTCCCGGTACTTTTGTAAGGTCGGGTCAGTCTTAGACTCTGTCTCGAAAGCATCTGGGGTGTCCCAGGGTATGGGGCCTAACATGTCAGGCAATGTCGGGGTAGGTCTTACCTGTGTCTCCCGCACTGGTGAGAGTTCTCGCTCCGTCCGGGCTTGGGCCCGTGTAGTCACTGGGTCCGCCTCGTTGTTGCATACTGGAGCATAGGCAGAAGTCATGGGGCCCAAATCATTGCCCAGTAGTACTTCGGCAGGTAAATTATCCATTATGCCCACGTTCACAGCCCCCTTTCCCGCTCCCCAATCAAGATGCACTTTAGCTGTTGGAATTTTGTACACATCCCCCCCCGCCACTCTAACGGCCACAGTCTGTCCAGATCGCTTGTGCTCCGGCACCAAATGACTCTGTACCAGCGTGATAGTAGCCCCTGTGTCTCTCAATCCCTCGGTAGATCGCCCCTCGAGCCATACCTTCTGCCGATGGTGCTGGCGGTTATCTGAGGCAGCATATACAGGGTCCGCCTCGTGAAGCGGCCCCAAATATTCCTCCATAGGGGCCTCTTGGTTAACACAGAGGGTCCGGGCCGGACGATATGCCCCAGAGGGGTAATTGTAATTCCTGGGTGTCTGGTGCGTATTAAGGGGGCAGCTAGCCATGAAATGCCCTGGTTGCTTGCATCGGTGGCAAGTCGGTCTGGGACGCTCAGAGCTGTTATTGGGTGGTCCTGAGTGTCGGGCGGGCCCTGCGGGCACCGGGGCTCGGAATTCAGCACGAGGGGGTGCACGGTAAACCTCTCTGGGTTCGTGAAGACGGGAGTCATAATGTTCATCGGCCAATTTGGCTGCTTCTTCTAAGGTAGAAGGTCGCCTGTCTCGCAGCCATTCCTTCCCTTGCTGTTCCATGCCATTATAAAAATGTTCTAAGAGAAACAATTGTAAAATTTCCTCACCAGTCACCGCTTTACTTCCGCTCATCCAGTGATTTGCCGCTCTCCGCATTCGGTGCGCCCATTCCATATGGGTATCGTTAGGCTTCTTTTTCGTGCCCCGAAACTGTCGGCGATACGCGTCCGGAGTTACTGCGTACCGTCGCAACAGTGTCTCCTTAACTAGCTCATACTGTGTCACTTCCTCAGCACCCAGAGTACGAAAGGCTTCCAGGGCTCGCCCGGATAGTTTCCCAGACAATATCGTGGGCCACTCCCTGTTGGGAATCTGGTGCAGGGCACATTGCCTTTCGAAGTCCGCCAAATATTCATCAATCCCTGTCTCGCTCTCTAGGAAGGGTCGAAATGCCGCATAGGGTATCTTGGGCCTCCCAGCATTTTCGACAGGGATGATTACCTGCGGGGCTTCAGCATTGCGGTGTGCGTTCGCTAGGTTGAGTTCGTGGGCTCGAGTCTCTCGTATATCCTTGTCCGCTTCCGCCATCAACTGCTGTACCAATTCCATGGAGGGGTTCGGCCCGTACAGTGAGAGCCTCTCCCGAACAATCCTGGTTTTTTCGTCACTAATCGTGGTCGGTGTTTCCGCCATTGTGAAGCTCTGATCCAGTTCGGTCAATTCTGCGATCAGCTCTCTCCTCGGCCGGTTGCTGGCGTACCCCCCTCTGCTTTCAAGTAAATCCTTTAGGGTTGTACGCTTCAATTTTTCGTAAGCGCTCTCCATCCGTTCTGTACCTCTCCTAGGAAATCCAGGAAAAATCCCACCGCTGCCGCCAAATGTTACGGTTACCCTTAGTCTCGCTGAGAGATGGACCGCTTAGTAGCCTGGATTCCTATTGCTGAAGAGGGGAGAAACTGCTTTCCATAGTATTCTATATGAGTCTCGCAAATGTAGAATAATCCCCCTTAGCTGTAGTACAGCTAGGATACCCTTCTGCCCACAAAAACGAGTCAACGCTGCGATTGAGGGACAACCAAGAACTGAGGACTGGGATGCCCAGCCTGCTTTTTATTTAGGTTACATGCACACAGGGCACTCTCAGGGGGGGAAGCATAAAATCCCCTATCACACATTTAGACAAAGCCCTTGGACAGGCCACCGCAGATAACAAGTACACACAAGAAAACAATTGAGTCCTTCTTATCACCTAGCAGTGAATGCTTATCACAAACTTAATTACAGTACACAATATGCTAGGAAACCTGCCTCAGAAAATAGTTTTCTCAAAACTGAACAGAGTTAACCCTTTATGAAATGATACTTGTTACAGTTTTCTTGGAGCCCTTCTTAGGCGCTGGCTTGGCTGGTTCAGGCATTGCTGCTGGGAAATAAGTTTCTTCACAACAAAATAACTAATGCTTCTGTAACAAACAGCTAAAAGCATACCTCCCAAAATTTGTGTCTTTGTATCTGGGACCAAGGAGGTTGATGGGGGCGGGTCATGTGTGGATAGTGGGCAAGATCCTTGACATATCTGAGTGGTTGGTGGGCGTATCTGAGAGGTTAGTGGGCGTATCTGAGTGGTTAGTGGGCGTATCTGAGTGGGTTGAGGGTGTGTCCAGGCAGTCAGTGGGTGGGGCTAAGGAAAAGCCTGCAAATCAGGAGATATGTCTGTCTCAGAAGAATAGCAGGACAGTGCTAGGAATTACTGCAGATCCCAAAAATCTTGTAAAAGACTGTAACATCGGTTTACGCATGGGCAAAGCACACTACAATTACCCACAGCCTTATTGGATATTGGAGCAGAGTCATCAAACAGATACAAACGCTACCTGCTTTATCAAATGATAGAACATTAACAATAAGCACTTTTAAACTAATACAATTTTTCAAAATGTATAACCCAATAAACACATATTATCATATTATCAATGCAGATAATGATTTTGCGTTTTGGGAGGTAACAGTTTCTTGCTGGGATTGTGATCACTATAAAAATACACACTGACAATCATTATTTACCAAAAACCAGAGCGAGATTGGTGTCAACCCCTATGTGTTTGATCCCAGCAAATGGGTTTACTCTTTAGACACACAGAGCAATAAGATCCAAAGAGGATCTACAGCCGTTGCATCATTGATATCACATTCTATAAATAAAACGTTTTATTATAGCTATAATAGTAATTAGTATAACATCATTAGACTAGTATCATCATGAGACATACACATTGGTAGAAGGACTAAAATGCTACACTATAGACATTTTTTTAGAACAGTGGATTTCCACCTGAGGTCTATAGGACCCCAAGGAATCAGCATATAGATCTGAAGGGGTACGTGAACTTGGATGAGGAAAAAAATCCATAACATATTTATTTTCAGTAACCTCTAACTGCAGTTTATGAATGCAGGTAACAAACCACTGTAGTATTAGCAGTGCTTGTGTTTCTAAGTGGCTGTGGAGGTGATTGGATATTTGATTTAAGGTTAAAAAAGGTGTTAATCCACCATTTTAGATATTGTTTTGTTTGGTGTATTGGTTCCTGCGTTTGTTGGTCGACAACCAACCATAATTGGTTGCTCAGGGTACAGTTATCCAGCTGAGCTGAGATTGTGATCACTTTATCAAAAAAGAAAATCAGAAAGATTGGCCTTGACCCCTATATTTGCTGCAGATGCCTTAAAATATTGTTCACGCTCACCTCTACTTATATAGTACAGGTACAAATCCCCAAATCCGGTATTCCAAAATCTAAACTTATTCTGAAATCCAAACCTTTTAATTAATATTGTCATGAGATGCAGGACATATGCAGGACACAGCAATGATGGTACAACTCTATTTTATTACAGAGCACAGCAACATACATCTGGTCAGGTTGATTTCACTAACTTACTGCGACACAGACTACCGGACCTAAGCCCCGCCCCCAAACTAGTGACATCACATCCTGCTCTCATCACATCTTCCCCTTTTTCAAAGGCGAAGCATACATTTGAACATAACAAATAACAAGGTATACGAACATAGTATACAACAACATTTTTTTTTTTAACAATATATAAACAAATAGGTTCAGAAAATATAAACACATAAATTACATCCTGACTTGGACATCGGGGTAGACTACCCTAGTCCACAGTGACAATGGGATTATTCTGCCCATACTTCCGATCACTGTTCTAGCTAAAGTCAGTCCCTATATCGGGCCGGAAGTTTCACCACTCTTCCGCTTGATGTAACTTTGCATGAACTGTCCTCTGATACAGAAGATGGTGAACAAGAGTCCGCTGGAGGCAAAGATATATCCCCGTTGTGGTCTTGCTGAGGGGAAGGCACCTCTCTTAGAACAGGGGATCCCACCGGCGGTGGTATTGAGGCATCCAGTTCCAGACTCTCAGGTACAGGCTGAAGATGTCTTCGGTTACGGCGTGTAACCGTCCCTCCCTCAGTAAGGACTGTATAAGACCTTGGTTCTGGAGAGCGGCCAACTACCGTAGCAGGCGTCTTCCATTTCTTCTCATCATCCAGTTTAATTCTGACACTTTGGCCCGCTTTCAGTTCCTGTAAGGGCCTGACAGAATGTCTCCTGTCGTAGAAGAAACGATAACCATTTTTGGCCTCTTCATCCCTCCTAAGGACTTTGTCCCGAGGAACAGGGCCAGGCGGCTTGAAGACACCCACTGAGGGTAAAGTGGTGCGAATCTGGCATCCTAGCATCAGCTGTGCCGGGCTAAACCCGGTGGCTTGAATGGGCGTCGCCCTGTATGACAAGAGGGCTAGGTACGGCTCAGATTGCTTTAGAATTAATTTTGTTGTTTGAACTGCCCTTTCAGCCATTCCGTTGGCCTGCGGATAATGTGGACTTGACGTGGAATGTACAAAATCATATTCCCTGCAGAAAGCACTGAACTCTGTAGAAGCGAACTGCATACCATTATCACTCACTAGCTCCATTGGAATGCCCCAGCGGGCGAACAAGCTCTTCAGGCGAATGATAACGGCCTGACTTGTGATATCATTCAGGGGTGCAATTTCCAAATACCTGGAATAGTAGTCGATCACAACAAGGAACTTTTTCCCGTGCAGTTCACACAAATCAGCAGCTATTTTCTGCCACGGCCCCGCAGGCAGCAGAGTAGAAATCAAGGGCTCCCTTCTCTGAGTAGGCCGGCGTTCCCGGCAAAAGGCACATTTAGACACGTGATTTGCAATGTCGGAGCTGATCCCAGGCCACCACACAGCTGTAGCTGCCCTTTCTCTGCACTTTGTAATGCCTAAGTGGCCATCGTGAATCCTGTTTAACATTTCCTTCCTCATGCTGACAGGAATTACAATGCGGTCTTGGAACAGCACCAACCCCTCCAGCTCCGTGAGCTGCGACCTCTCTGCCTGGTAAGCACTTAAAGACATCCAGGCTGCCCGGCTCTCGGGCCAGCCTTCTTTTATGTACCTTATAACCTCTTGCAGATCTGTGTCTAAATATGTCTCTTTCTTTGTTTCCTCCAGTTTCCTTGAAGAAATGGACTTAGAGGCCAGAACTGAATCAACATACACTTTCACATCAGATTCTGTGGAGGATTCTTCAGCAGCAGCCAGCGGGAGCCTGGATAGTGTATCCGCCACAACCAGTTGTTTCCCCGGCACATGCACTGCCTGAACATTGAACCTGAGCAGTCTCATTAAAAGTCTCTGGCATCTCAAGGGTGTTTTGTCAATGTCATAAGAGTTGATTAAAGGGACTAGCGGTTTGTGGTCAGTTTCCAGACTAAATTTCTCCAAACCCACTAGATAACGCTGAAAGCGCTCACAGGCCAAAACTGCAGCCAGGCACTCTTTCTCAATTTGAGCGTATTTTGACTCCGCAGCCGTCAGTGTGCGGGAACAGTAGGCGATGGGCTGTAGTTTATTTTCATTTAGCTGCAGGAGTGCAGCCCCCAACCCATAACTGCTGGCATCAGCACTAACCACAGTCTTTTTTGAAGGGTCGTAGAACCCCAGCACTGGGGCAGACCCCAGCAGGGACTTGGCCTGCAGAAAAGCTTTTTCTTGTGAAGGTCCCCAGACCCAGGCAACGTCTTTCTTAAGCAACTCTTTGATGGGGTGTAAAACTGTTGATAAATCTGGAAGAAACTTGCCCACGTAATTTACAAGGCCCAATATCTGTCTCAGTTCATGTACATCAGAAGGACTTTTCATCTGTTCAATAGCACAAATTTTCTCGGGGTCTGGCTTGATGCCATCCCCGTTGATGATATGCCCAAAGTAACATAATTCAGTTTTCCTAAAATGACATTTTTCTTTATTCAGCTTCAGTCCAGACTCTTTGATAGCCTGTAGCACACAACTTAAACGCTGATCATGCTCCTCCACTGTAGACCCATACACTAGAATGTCGTCCATGACGACCGCTGTGCCCACGTGGTCACTCAGGAGAGAACTCATTTCCCTTTGAAAGATTTCAGGAGCGGAGGATATCCCAAAGGGGAGTCTGCAGAAGCAGAACCGACCTACCGGTGTGATAAAGGTAGTCAGTTTGCGGCACTTTGGATCCAGGGGGATCTGCCAAAAGCCGCTAGAAGCGTCTAATGTGGAAAAGAACTTCGCCCCAGCCAACTTTGGAGCTATATCTTCTAATGTCGGCAGCACAAATCTCTCTCTCTTCACTGCCTCATTCAATCTTTTCAGGTCCACACAGATGCGCACCTTTCCATTTTTCTTTGCAACTGGAACAATGGGGGCACACCAATCAGTCGCTTCAACAACCTCTTCAATAACCCCCATAGACTTCATGCGCATAAGCTCTTTCTCCACTTGAGGCATGAGCGGGAATGGAATTCTACGGGGAGTAGAAATACTGTATGGGACTGCGTCACTTTTAAGTGCTATACGAACTGGTTTGCAATTCAGTAGGCCCAACTCGCCAAACATATCTTCGGAAATCTCATTCACTCTGGCCACGAGGCCCAAGTCACAGGCTGCTTTTCTGCTCAATAAATTGTTAACACACTGACCTCGGATCACATGCACCCACATGGTGAACTTCCTTTGCTTGTACTCACAGCTGGCAAGAAATTTCCCCACACAATCAATGCGGCCACCAGGACTATGGACATTTGTAGTAACCCTCGCCAGCTGGGGCTGTCGAGACAGTTTCATAAATTCAGCAAAAGACATTACAGTGATATCTGCTCCTGTGTCAATCTTAAAATCAACTTTGGCTCCCATTACAGTAAAAGTAACTTTCCAATCTTCCTCTGAACTTGGCCGTTCCACAACGTACCCCACAAAAGACACTTCCTGACCCTCCTGGTCACTGTCCACCTGCATCTCCTTAATGTATTCAGTTTTACACACCACTTCAAAATGGCCCATTCTGTTGCATTTTCTGCATCTTTTATCTCTGGCCGGGCATATAACACTCTGATCATGGGCACGGTAGCACCATGTGCATCGGGCATGTTGCGCCCATCCACTTCTAGGCCTTTCCATTACTTTAGATCTACCGCCCACACTGTGCCTTTCACTAGCAGTTTTCCTGGACTGTTGCACTTCATCCACAATACTCTCAGACCTCAGATCAGCACTCTGCTTTTTCACCAGTTCACTCTGGCGGGCCATCCTAATAGCCCCATCTAATGTTAAATCAGGCTCTAACTGCAGCTTCAGTGAGACTTCAGCATCTGCAATTCCAATAACTATTCTGTCTCTGATTTGCTCTTCTTTAGCAACACCAAACTCACAGAATTCAGCTAATTAATACAGGCTGCGCACAAATGACTCCACAGATTCTCCCACACGCTGATTACGTTTGTGAAAACAAGCTCTCTCATGAATCACATTTCTTTTGGGCACAAAGTGGGCACTGAGTTTATCCATAACTATATCAAAGTTAAATTCTTCCCCTTCTTGGAAAGTAAAAGCATTGAACACTGGCTCCACATCTTTCCCCATAGAGTATAAAAGAGAATTAACTTGTACTTCACCACTCTCCTTGTTCAGTTTAGAAGCGATCCTGAAGCGCTGAAACCGCTGACGCCATGTGGGCCAAGCTGCAGGCTGAGAGAAGTCAAAAGGCTCAGGTGGGGTAAACTTTGACATTGCAATCGATCAGGAACAGAAGCGCAGGCCAGAACTTCTGACACCATGTCATGAGATGCAGGACATATGCAGGACACAGCAATGATGGTACAACTCTATTTTATTACAGAGCACAGCAACATACATCTGGTCAGGTTGATTTCACTAACTTACTGCGACACAGACTACCGGACCTAAGCCCCGCCCCCAAACTAGTGACATCACATCCTGCTCTCATCACAAATATATTTTTAAAATGATCAAAATAAACTTTTCCCCCCACCTGTAAGTTACAATCTTCTCTTCTTCTGTCTTTGGTTTGGTTTTTGTTTTCTAAAATTCAAATAATAGCCTATATTTATTTAATAGTCTATATTTATACAAAAGTATTAAAAATTATATAAAACTATCTTTAAGTTACATGTATAAGCTGTATAATAATGTGTAAATATTGCTTAAATGACATATTGTTGTTTACACTTGATTCCATCCCCTCACCAAACTGTCCCATTTTACAGATGCAAATATTCCGAAATCCAAACCTTTTCTGGTCCCAAGCAGTTTGGATAAAAGGTTTTCTACCTGTATTACTAGACTTTGCTTGATTGCATGTAATCAGAGTCTTTCTATCTACAGACCCCTCAATGGTGTAGCTGGACAAATTTAAGGCAACCCCATACCTAAAAGTCATTCAGTTGCAAAACAGTGATGAAGTCACCTGTTCTTAAAGGGATATTAAATAGTGCTCCTATAGTAAAAACAAATATATTTAAGTAAACATACAAATAAACAGATTGTGTAAAAGACAGAAAAACTGACTTGTTTTTTTGCAAAATGAGCACTTAGAATTTCTTGATGTAATCCCTGCCCCCAGGGAGATAAGGGAGCAGACATATTTTGCACTTAAGTTGCATTCTGTCACTTCTGAGCATGAGCAAAACAGACTCACTGGGGCATATTTATCAAAGCGTCAACTGAAAATACGCTTGAATTCCGCGTCGTATTTGTCGCAAGATTAATCCGCCGTAGTTATCAAAGCGTCAAGATTGGCAAATGTTGAAATTTGTGACGTAATATACGATCCCACGATCTCAATCCGACGCAGATCGATGCTTGCGTCATTACAGATGTTTCAAATTCAGATTTTACTCTATTTGACCCTTTTCCCAATTTATCAAACATTCAACAGGTACACTCGCGTATATTCCGACGCAGCGTACCTAGTTTTCAATCCGCCACCCTTGAGGTCGCGGATGCCATAGAACTCATTGGGAGTCTGAAAACACAGAAAGCTTATGTTCAATGCTGCAAGAGAATGAAGCATATTAGATAATAAAAGTAAATTAGAAACTTTATTAAAATTGTATACCCTTTCTAAATCAAACAATATTATTGCAACACATTTGGTGCACTAGTAGATATAGGGATAAAAATGAAAAATACATTACTACTTAGGGATTATGCTACAAATTTGTCTCTCATTACAAAGCAAGGGGACAATATTATTTCTACATATTTGGTGCAAAGTTTTGCCCCAAACTTGATGCACTAATAGATATAGAGATACAAATGAAATAAATACACAACATAATATACTGTAGCTAACTTCCTTTTTATTTTTTGGAAAAATCTATGTGCACCATGTTTAAGCCATGTAATGCAAGTCACACTCTCCACTTTGCGCCAAATTTGACTCAACACTTTTCGCACCAATTATGACGCAAACTCCTAAACAACCCACACACTAGTGAATTTTTCAACCACTTTTGATTGGAATATGCATAATCACATGATTTATGACATCAGCCAATCTGATTCAAATATACATTATAAACTATCACTAACGAATCAAATTGCTCGATACTTATGTCATTGATCACTCATCAGAACTTGTAAGTGCCATTTGTTACATTGTGTATTATACTTTGAAAGTATGTATATTTGAAATTAGTATTAAAGATAAACATTGATGCTGACATTAGGACACACAGTGTAATATTTTAGACAAGGATTTTAAAATTCGAATTGATGTTTGATTCAATACAATCTTAAGTTGATAGCTCAAAGGGATAGCCAACCTAACATTAAGCTGTCATGATTCAGATACAGCAGAAATTAACCCCTTGAGTGCTAATGACGGCTCTGAGCCGTCACAGAGTTTCCCACTCTGGTGCTAATGACGGCTCAGATCCGTCACTAGCACTCTCCCACCTTGAGAGAGATCTGTGGGCTCCCACCCGCAATAACGTGATGACGTCATCGCGCAACTTTATTTATACTTAACAATGTTAAGTATAGGAGCAAGGGGCATGCTGCTTAGAAGCCTGTATCTCAGGCATCTAAGCAGCTACAAACCCTCAAGACCCACCATTGGAAAGGTAATCGCCTAACATTTCCAACAGTGTAAGTATTGGGGATCTGAAAAAAAAGTTAAAAAAATGTTATTCAAGAAATAAAAAAAATAAAAAACCCTTAAAAAAATCTTAGCACCCAGGTGGGAAAGTGCTTAGCACTCAAAGGGTTAAAATAACTTCTTTACTGTCATGCTATTTTGCTTTTTCAGTAAGAAATGTCATCTTAAATGCCAGCCCATTTTATAATACCTGTGTAGGGGTGGTTTTTAAAACTAGATTGCAATTAGGAGGAGTAAGACAGGTGCAGAGAGAAAACTGACCCAGGCTCTTAAAATATCCATTGATTGCAAATAAATACATATGATACCCTGATTACATGTTATATTCGCAATTATTCCTGCTCAGAAAAATAATACATTTACAATATATACATATAGTGGTATAAATAAACACAGAGATATGACTGACACCATTGTTTAGAACAAAAAAAAAGGAACTTAGGGACATGTAAATATGTTTAGATTTCAGACATAACACACACACACATACTGTATACATATATATATATATATATATATATATATATATATATATATATATACAGTATATATAGTATACAGTAATGTTAGAATTTGTACATACTGTATATCTTTGCACGTACTTGTATATGTATGTATATATATATATATATATACATACATATACAAGTATGTGCAAAGATATATGTATAAATTCTAGCATTAATAATCTTTTTTTTTTTTTAAATTAGATAAAAGCATATCGTGACTTCTAGAAATACAAATACACATTAATTTATGTGAAAGTATCATATAACAAATAAATATAAAAATAACTTCCTATGAGATATTGTTTGTTGAGGTATAAATGTAGCTATTTCTTGGACAATAACAGATGAAAAATAAAAGATTAGCTTTAGAGAAATGTGCTTGTTCGTGGACAGTAATGAAATGGTATAAATAAAGTTGGGAAAAACCTGAATAACTGCGACATCGATGACTGTTAGTTAGCTCATCGCATCGTACTTGACGTGCGTGTTTTTGACGGTTATTTTGATAAATAAGGGGATTGTATGTACATCCGCGGCAGCTATATCTGGCGATGTCTGGCGAGCGTATTGACGCTGGCGAATGCACTGAGATTGACACTTTGATAAATATGCCCCACTGTCCCTTTAGCATTATCTGAATACTAAATCAGCTCAGGTTACTCTAGAAGTTTTATGACATCAAGCTATAAATTCCTTTCTGCAGAGTCCCCAGCCTCCTTGTAGGGCTGTGATAGGAAGTAATGGACCCTACACAAATTAAGTTAGAAATAAGAATTAAAGATAAAATCATCTTAACATGATGAATAATACATATTGCAATTCATTCTATTAAGTATAACCAACTGCTTAGTGCTTTTTTTATTTTTTTTATTACAACAATGAAACAGACTGAATAGGGATGTGCTTTCTGAGTATTTAGACTGATACGAATGCCAAACATGGTCGTCGCAAGCCAGATCTTAGTATGTTGCACTTTCACAAGAATAAATCCGGCTCTGAAAATTGCTGAATAAGAATTATGACTGCCATCTTTGACATTAGGATATCACGAATATTCTGAATGTTTAGTTTGATTACTGTTTAATATCCCTTTAAATTGCCAATCTAGACATTTATGTTGCTTTCCTGTTTGCTATATCTACAATTTTTGTTGATCAAGACATGAAATGAGGTGAATTATTTTCATTATTTATGAGAATTTTGAAAACTTAAAGGGACACTGAACCCAATTTTTTTTTCTTTCATGATTCAGATAGAGCATGCAATTTAAAGAAAATTTCTAATTCACTCCTGTTATCAATTTTTCTTTGTTCTCTTGGTATTTTTATTTGAAAAAGCAGAAATGTAAGCTTACAAGCAAGCCTATTTTTGGTTCAGCACATGGGTAGCACATGCTGATTGGTGGGTACAATCAGCATAGACAAACAAACAGAGAACGTTACAGGAGAGAATCCCTTAGTCATGTCATCCTCCCGAAACGTCGCCTGTTTGTTTGTCTATGTAACATTTGAATAAAAGTTACTTTGCTGTCACCCATTTGCTCTCTTCTATATTAACAAAATTTATTTTTATATTTACACTTTTTGAGTCACCAGCTCCTACTGAGCATGTGCAAGAATTCACACAATATACGCATATGCATTTGTGATTGGCTGATGGCTGTCACATGGTACGTGTATGCATTTGTGATTGGCTGATGGCTGTCACATGATACGTGTATGCATTTGTGAATGGCTGATGGCTTTCACATGGTACGTGTATGCATTTGTGATTGGCTGATGGCTGTCACATGGTACGTGTATGCATTTGTGATTGGCTGATGGCTGTCACATGGTACAGGGGGAGTGGAAATAGACATAACTGAAATTTGTCAAAAACAAATCTACTTCTCATTTAAAGTTCAGACTAAGTGCTATTGTATTGTCTATTGTGCATTTGTTGATTATGCAAATCTACTGTATTTACCGGTCCTTAAGAAACATTTTTCTTAAAAGGGTTTATTGACTTCACCAGAATGCACTAAAACGGTTAAAGGGACAGTACAACTTGTTTTTTTTAATTGTTTTTATTGTTTTAAAAAAATAGATAATGCCTTAACTATCCATTCTCCAGCTTTGCATAAACAACATTGTTATATTATTATACATGATAACTTCTAAGGTTGCCTGTTTCTAAGCCCCAGCAAGCCGCCCCTTATCTCAGTGCCTTTTAAATCTTGCACAAAAGCCAGACAGTGCTAGTTCATATGTGCCATATAGATAAGACTTGTGCTCACTCCTGTGGAAAATGATAATGGTTATGCAAGGACAAGCACTGACTGGCTAACATGCAAGGTTTTAAAAAACACTTAAATAATGGGAAGTCTGCGGTGGCTTTGATACAGGTACTGGGGAATGGGAAATAAAGAGATTAGCTATCTTTTTAAACAATAACAATTTTCAAGTAGACCGTCCCTTTAAAAAACCCTGCTTTAGCTTTTCATTTAAATAATTTTTTAACAAGCTGGTGTCACATTTCTAAAACTCTTCTCAGTGACAACTTTAGTTGTCTTTAGAAAACAGTACAGACATTTATATCACTGATTTTACTGGTTGTTTAATATTCTTCAATGTGATACTGATGTTTTCTAAGGCTATCTGTGTAGCTAAGCCTATGTATGCTGCTACTATGCTGATAGCACCATAGAACGTGACATGATGCACAGGTTTGTATCTCATAAGTTCAATGAGTTCAAAGCCCCAACTTCATCCATGCGTACGAGTCTCAGATCCTAACATAACCATGAAACTGCACTGTATAATAAGTTTACATATGGGATAAGGTTGAACATTCCTGGAAGCCCGTCCGCTCCTTAAAGGGACCCTAAACCCATTTTTGCTTTCTTTCTTGATTCAGAAGGGGCATGCAATTTTAAGCAATTTTCTAATTTACTCCTATTCTCAATTTTTCTTTGTTCTCTTGCTATCTTTATTTAAAAAGCAGGAATGTGATGCATAGGAGCCGGCCCATTTTTGGTTGAGAACCTGGGTAATGCTTGCTTATTGGTGGGTAAATGTAAGCCTCCAACAAGCAAGGGCTATCCATGGTGCTGAACCTAAAATGGGCTGGCTGCTAAGATTTACATTCCTGCTTTTAAAATAAAGATAGTAAGAGAACAAAGAAAAATTGATATAGGAGTAAATTAGAAAGTTGCTTTAAATGTCATGCTCTATCTGAATCATTAAATAAAAAAATTGGGTTCAGTGTCCCTTTTTTAAGTAAATTATGTGTCCCTAACAACACGTCCCTTCCATGACTCTTAAAGGGACATATCAGCTGAAATTGGAAACCACATGGATGCATTTTAGTTTTGAATAGAAGCATGTCTGTAATATACATGTATTAGCAAACATGCTTCTAATAAAAGCTATAGCTGTTTCAAAAGTGTATTTAAGTATGCACCGTGCACCAGCATTTTAAACACAACACTTGCTAAGAGAGCCTAAGGTGCTTCTACCTTCTGGTAATGATTAAACTTCAATTCAATGCACTGAGCAGCTGCATTATTTAAAATGCTGGTGCACTGAGAATATCTAGCTATGCTTCACATGCACGTGCAGAGAAAAATGTTAACACTAAAACAGTGATAGCTTTTACTAGAAGCATCTTTGCCAATACATGTATATTGCAAATATGTTTCTATTCAAAGATGTAATTTATCTATGTGCATTTCAATTTTGACTGGAATGTCCCTTTAAATGGACAGTAAACACCATGTTGTCCTGGTATAGAACAACACATCTGCCAAGTCTTAACATTTTTTTTAAACAAAGTAACATCTTTTTTGCTGCACTTGTTTTTCAATAGCCAAACTCCGCCCAGCATTTCCCTCATTTGGAACAGCCAATCCAAGTCCACAGCTTTCAGAGCTAAATTACATGAAAAGAAAGCAAAACAAATAATGAGAGTATATTGCAAAGTTGTTTCAATACACATAACTAAACAATTCATATAAAAATCTCAAGGATTTTACAGTCCCTTTAAAAGTTGTGTCTCGCAAAGGTTATCCATTCCTGGAGTAATGAATCCCCTGCTGTAAATAATAATAATGCAGGGGCATATCTTGTCCAAGGCAGACTAGACCTGTGCCCAGAACAGCACATTTTGAGAAGCAGTTCTATGGTATTGTATCTTCCCACTCTTATACACTATAAATGTATTTATTATTTGTATTACAAATGAATAGTCCCTGGTTATCGATTGTGGGTGAAAACCCCCTCAAATGTGTCCCTGTCCTCCAGTTCTGAGAAATATATGAGGCAAATATGAGCTAAAATTCTTGGGGGGGTGGGAAGCTTAGTGGGAACAACAGATTTATCAGTACCCAGCTGTCTTAATGGCATTAAAGGGACAGTAAACACATTTATGTTGTGTTGCTATAGAATAACATTTCAGCTAAGTCTAAACATGTTAAAGCAAATTCCCTTTTACTACAATTGTTTATCCAACTCCACTCATTATTTGCCTTGATTGAAGGAGCCAACCTGGGCTTTAGTCTGCAGACAACAAGGCTAACCACAATTGTAAAGTTAGTTGTTTTGTTGTTGCATTGTTTTGCAATTGTTATCAGTTAAAGTCAGTTAGGGACATATATGTAGTAGGGTTAACCTTGATAAGTCAGCATGGTGCATTTTAAATTGTGAGAATTAGAAAAAACTCAATTTTTTTTAATAGAACTAAATTACATGAAAAGGGGGCAGAATAAATAATGCAAATATATTGCAAAGTTGTTTCATTGCATTGATATAAAGCCTTAAAAGGGACAGTTAACATTTTCTGCAGTCTTCTAGTAGATTAACATATCATCAGAGCCTTAAAGGGACAGTAAATAGAGAAGATTTGCATAATCAATAAATGCATGATAAAAAGACAAGGCAAGAGCACTTAGGGGCCAGATTATCAAGCTCCGAATGGCTCGCCGGAAACAGACGTTATGAAGCAGCAGTTTAAAGACCGCTGCTCCATAACTTGTCTGCTGCCTATGAGTCTTCAATCCACACGATCCTATATAATAGGGCTGGTTGACACCCCCTGCAAGCGGCCGATTGGCTGCAAATCTGCAGGGGGCGGCATTGCACAAGCAGTTCACCAGAATTGCTTGTGCAATGATCAATGCCGACAGCGTATGTAATAAATAGACCCCTTAGTCTGAACTTCAAATGAGAAACAGTTCTTTTTTCTGACAAATTTCAAAAGTTATGTCTATTTCCCACAACTCCTGTATCATGTGACAGCCATCAGCCAATCACAAATGCATATAAGTATAATCTGTGAATTCTTGCACATGCTCAGTAGGAGCTGGTGCCTCAAAATGTGTAAATATAAAAAGACTGTGCACATTTTGTTAATAGAAATAAATTGGAAAGTTGTTTAAAATTGCTGCTCTATCTGAATCATGAAAGTTTAATTTTGACTTGTGTCCCTTTAATATTATCAGAAAAGATTAATACCTGCTGCAATTGTTTTTCAATAGTCAAACTCTACCCACCACTTTCCTGATTTGAGGCAATCCTGACTTGAGTCTGCAGATGACAGGGCTTTTCACTGTCATTGCGTTAACAAAATTTCCATTGTTTGGCTTCAGCAGAAAAGATAAGATAAACTGTAATTAGGATCAGGTGACAGGGATAGACTAGTAAAGCTTTTTATGTGCTCCTTCAGTTTTAAATATTGAAAAATCACAGATTTTTTTTAGTTAAAGGGACATGAAACCCACATTTTTTCTTTTATGATTCAGATAGAGTGTGCAATTTTAAACAATTTTCCAATTTACTTCTGTTATCTAATTAGCTTCATTCTCTAGGTGTCCTTTGTGGAAGGAGCAGCAATGCAGTACTGGGAGATAGTTCATGCATTGTGTGAGCCAATATTATTAGGCATATATGTGCAGCCACCAATCAGCAGCTCCTAAGCCTACCTAGGTATAAAAAAAATGTTTCATGTCCCTTTAAATTACAGAAAAAGGGGCCAAAAACAATGAAAGTATATTCCTAAATTGTTTTATTATGTACAGTTACATATTTTATACCACATTCTTGAGGTGTTCTCTGTACTTTTAAAGGTCACAGAGTTCTGTGGCAAATGAGGCAGCTTAATGGCTTTTTATACAAACAGAAATTTCTTAGATTAGCATTTTAGTACCCTTATTTATGTAAAATTGTGGATGACTTTTAAATGCAATGCCCTTGATCACCTCTGATAAATCATGTAGCATGATCCACCAGTGAAATCAGTGAGCTGGCTATAAAAAAAGAGATTCATACACTACAATCAAGTACACTTCATTGGGTTTCCAAAAGGTTAAACTTGTTATATGAGATACATTTAAATGTACTGTGAACATGCATTTCCAGAAGAAATTATATATAAAATATTGGAAATGTTAAGGACATAATACCCATATGCTAAATCACTTAAAAGTGATGCAGCAAAATTGTAAAAAGCTAACAAGAAAATATCACCTGAATATTATGTAAAAAAAAAAGTAAGATATTTTATCTCAAAATGTCATCAATTCACAGCCAAACAGATTTATCAGTGCTGATGTCACACTTTGCTTTACTGTAATATCATGAAATTTCAATGAAATCTCACGAGATTTCATAGTAAACTTCCTTAAAAGGAGGGAAATAACATGACTGTGCCTGCACATGGCAAGTCCTGGAACTAGAATCCTGATTGGCTGCTTAAACTACATTTACAATGGGATGTAACTACTGAGGACATTTTGAGGATAAATATCTTCCTTTTTTACATAGAGATGTTCAGGTGATATTTTCTAATCAGCTTTTTACAGATATGGTGCATCAACTTCAAGTGTTTCGACATTTTGGTATCCATAAAACCCAAATGTTGTCTTTCTTGATTCAGATAGAGCAGGTGATTTTAAACAACTTTCCAAATTACTTCTATTATCTAATTTGGTTTGTTCTCTTTGTATCCTTTGTTGAAAAGGATACAGAGGTAGGCTCAGGAGATTCTGATTGGTGGCTGCACATATATGTCTCATGTTATTGGTTCACCCAATGGGGCCTATTTATCAAATGTCTTGCGGACCTGATCCAACGGTGCGGATCAGGTCCGCAAGACATCGCTGAATACGGAGAGCAATATGCTCTCCGTATTCAGCATTGCACCAGCAGCTCACAAGAGCTGCTGGTGCAACGCCATCCCCTGCAGACTCGCGACCAATGGGCCGCCAGCAGGGGGTGTCAATCAACCTGATCGTACTCGATCGGGTTGATTTCCGGCGATTCCTGTCTGCCTGCTCAGAGCAGGCGGACAGGGTTATGGAGCTGTTTCAGCCGAGTCTAAAGATTCGCCAGAAACACGTGCCCACAAGCTCCGTTCGGAGCTTGATAAATGGGCCCCAATGTGTTAACTAGATCCCAGTAATGTATTGCTGCTACCTCAACAAAGGATACCAAGAGAATTAATCAAATTAGATAATAGAAGTAAATTGGAAAATTGTTTGAAATTGTATTCTCTTTCTACAACATGAAAGGAACATTTTGGGTGCCATGGCTCTTTAAGGACTTTTATGTATGCATTAGAAATGATTAACTGTTGTTAGCATTATTTACATTGTTTTACTGTCCAGGGATATATCCCTTTAAAAGCTTATTGAGTATCATTTATCTAATCTCTTTTGTTCTGGCCAATCAGAGACATAAATAAATTAGTGAATGTGAAAACTGATAAAACAAAGATTGTGCACTCAAAACAATCCTTTGAAAATGTTGCAACAAAAGATGATACATTCTGTGTATCTCTCTCAAGCGGAGGCAATCTCAAATAAAAAGTGAGAGGAAACTCCCATAGAATAATATTGTTATCCAATGTGTCTCTGTACTCACACATAATTGTGAAGCCCAATAAGAAGAAGAAACCCAAATGGGGGGAGTTCCACTTTATTTGTAGTAATCACATATGTGTACAAAAACAATATACATCACTCAGGTTGTACTCTTAACACATAACCAACAACTATATTAGTCCAACATGCGCTTGGTGCAAATCCTGTTTTACTGTAAGCTCTAGCATTTCTGTTTGTGTTTAGCTAGAAAGAGTACGCCCCCCCTTGTGACTTTCTCCGACGTACGTTTCACCTTCCTTAACAAAGTAGAAAGGTGAGAGGAATATATAGAACTTATCTTTTGAAGTTCTACATTTTCAGAGGATTGGTTTGTTTTGTGCCCACAGTGTTGGTTTTATCCATTTTTACATTCACCGTTTTGTTTCCTTTACTTGATATTTAACATTGAGGTGTACATATTTTATTTTTTCAACACGTTTATAAATTTGCTCCAGCCATTACTGTGCACAGTGTGCAGTATATTGGAGAGTTGTAATTCTGAATTCCACTAAATGTGCTATATGTAAACTACAAGTTTTAGATTTAAATTACAGAAAAAAACCTGGAAAAATAAATAATAAAATTACATCACAAAGTTTTTTCACCCGAATTCTGAATCACTTAAAAGTGGTGCGGCATATATATATATATATATATATATAACTAAAGCATTTAACATGAGCATTGCTTTATTTATTTTCCTCAACTTTTTTTCTGTGTGAGCAGTTATCCTTCACCTAATCTCTTTACTGTCATCTGCATGGTGAAAAAAAAAAAACAGCCAATCAGTATCACCATATCAAGTTCACACTGTGCTTTACAGGTATCTTGGATTTCACCATAATCTCGTGAAATTTAAAAGTGACTGTGCATGCTCCCTTGCAAGTTCAGAGAAAAGCATCCTGATTGGATGCTTACATTTCCTGTACAATAGGATGTGGCTACTGAGGAAATTTTGAGGTAAAATATAGTATTTTCTAGTTAGAATTTTACAGATATGCTGCATCACTTTCCAGTGATTATGCACATGGGTAAATGTCCCTTAAAGGGACATTATACACTCATTTTTTCTTTGCATAAATGTTTTGTAGATGATCTATTTATATAGCCCATAAAGTTGTTTTTTTTAAATGTATAGTTTTGCTTATTTTTCAATAACATTGCTCTGATTTTCAGACTCCTAACCAAGCCCCAAAGTTTTATTTGAATACCGTCAGCTACTTACTCCAGCTTGCTCCTGTTTGTATAAAGGGTCTTTTCATATGCAAAAGAAGGGGGAGGGGGAGTGTCTTATATACCACTTGCAGTGGGCTTTCCAGCTACCTTTTCAACAGAGCTAAACTGAGAGCTTTTTAAACAGTTTTATACTGGATTTTTATATCAGTATCTGTGCATCTAATTCTTTATAGTAGTGTCTATTACATTCAGTTATATGAAAATGAGTGTATACTGTCCCTTTAATGTTCCTATAAGGCAGCATGATGCTAATGGACAACCACAAGATTTTCTTATTGACAGAAATGTCCTTGAATATGAAAGCCTCACGAAAACCAGCAAAACACATTAAATATTTCTTCTAACAAACTGCAATAGCTCCTTAATCATTCACTTCAAATAGACATTATCAAAAATGTTTTCATTGTCCTTGTTCTGTGGCCATAGCAGAGCAAATATCCATAAAAAGATTTATGTTAACAAATCTGGAACAACTTCAAAGGCAGCGCTATACAAAATCAAGCGTATTGTCAAATGTGTTTGAAATATGTACACACCACTATTCAAAATCACTCAAAGCTTCAAAACACACTTAAAGGGACACTCAAGTCAAAATAAAATGTTATGTTCAGAAAGGGCAGCAGTTTTAAGACACTTTCCAATTTGCTTCCATTATCAAATTTTGCACAGTATTTTTATATGCACACTTTCTGCAGAACAAGATCCTACTGAGCATGAGCGCAAGCTCACAGGGTATATGAATACTAGTCTGTGATTGGCTGATGTCTGTCACATGATACAAGGGGCCGGTAAATGGGAGAAAAAATTAATTTGTCAGAAAAAAATCTACTGCTTATTTTAGGTAGGTGTTAAATCATTGTCTTTTTATTATGCACTTGTTAATTATGCAATTCTACTGCATTGAGTGGTCCTTTAACTGTTCGTCAAGCACATATATATTCTTATAGGAAACTATAGGTGCTTCCATTTTTCACGCCTAATCCAGACATAGGGGCCTATTTAACAATGGTCTGTCGGACCTGATACGACAGTGCTGATCAGGTCCGACAGACCTCGCTGAATGCAGAGAGCAATACGCTCTCCATAATCAGCATTGCACCAGCAGCTATAAAGGTTACAACAGTTCCCCATTTGCTTGCTGGAGAATCGCATTGTATGTATAGGACAAAAACACACACAAAAAAATGAAAAGTACCTACAGTACCTGTGTTTTATGGCCCTGATTCTGACCACCCAGCAACAATAATTGCATATAACTGAAGAGACAAAGCAGCAATTTTACATCATATTTTATACATTTTTGAAGCTAAAATGATTTAATGAAAAACAATTTAAAAATAATTGCAGCAAACAAGATGTTAATCTCTTCTAATAATGTCTAAACAGGAGCTCACATGTTGCTACTTGCTGTTACACACAATGAATTAGTATTTATTTAGTATAATATACATACATCTATTCCTGTTATGATGCCCCTGTTAGTTCCTTCCTCCCTGTTTAAACATCTGACACGTTTTGCCCTAAGGCTTTATTAAAGGAACAGAAAACACAGTAGATTTGCATAATCAACACATGCACAATAACAAGACAATGCAATAGCACTTAGTCTGAACTTCAAATGAGAAGTAGATTTTGTTCTGACAAATTTCAAAGTTATGTCAATTTCCACTCCCACTGCATCATGTGACAGCCAATAGCCAATCACAAATGCATATACGTTTAATTTTGACATAAGTGTCCCTTTAAAGGCCCATTACGTTTTAGCATTATGAAAGTCCTAGATTCAATTTTAGTTGAGAAAGAGTGCTACAATGTACACCCTCTTGTTTTAGCGTCTTTACTGAAGTTAATTGTACAATTTTAGGTATATAGACCCTTATCCCCACACCATTGATGGTAGGTGGAGTTTAAGTTTTGAAAAGCAATTTCAGTAAAAAGAATGTCAATTTGTTTTAAAATGGATTAGACTTGACTTATATGTAATTCTATAGACAACAGCAATATAATGTAATGGCAAGGTGTTTACTGGCCCTTTAATAAAGAGGATAGGAATATTAGGATTGCTATTTAAAGGGACACTAAATAAAACTAAATACACTTTTTGCACCTCCCTCTATTTATGGGTGTTGCCATTTTTTAACCTAGTTTAATCAAAGGTGGGCACTACTTATAATCATTAAAGGAAACACTCATTATATATTTTTGGCCAAATGCCTTTTATCCTTGATTAAATTATCTTTTGATATTTTTAAAGATTTTTTGAGCTAAAAGGTTCTTTGTATGAAGGTATTGATATATTTATTCAAATTTTAGTATTAGAACTGACCAGGATACCCCTTTAAAGGGATACTAGATTTTTATTTGCGTAAATGTTTTGCAAATGATCCATTGATATAGCTTGTCTGGGAGTGTTTTTATAACAATGTATAGTTTTGCTTATTTTTTTAATAACATTGTGCTGATTTTCAGACTCCCAACCAAGCCCCAAAGTATCTAATGTAGACTCAGGTCTACAGACTCTTGCTGCTCCTGTTTGTATAATGGGTCTTTTTTCATATGCATCAGAGGGGTGAAGGTCTCCTCTTCCTGCTTTCTCATCCCCTTTCAGTGGGTGTCCCAACCTAACCTCATCAACAGTGCCAAACTGGGAATTTCTAAGCAAGTTTTTAAAAGATTTTATTCTGGATTTTTAGATCCGTATCTGTGCATATTCTTGTGTATTGCAGTGTTTATTACATGCAGTTATAGAAAATTTGGTTTATACTGTCCCTTTAAGCACTCTTAGTCCTTTATATTATGAAGTATCAGCGTAAATACATTAAAAACACAACTTTATTGATGGAAATTAAAAAAAAATACTTTAAAAGCAATGCTGTGGTTAATTGGTGGCACCGCATAACTTTTTAAGTATATTTTACCCATTTTCACGCTATGTCACTTCATAAAATAAAGGGCAAAGAGTGCTTAAAGGGATATCCTGTTCAGTTCTAATAATGAATTTTGAATAAACATCGGAACCTAGATTACACTACAGGTATCTGAAGGAGAGTTACTGCACATGTGCAAACACATCAGCACTGGAATGTAGAAAAAGCTAGATTTCAAAATGGCGGCATCCTTTAATAGAGGGAGTCAGGGAGTATATTATAAAATATATTTAGTGTTTAACGTCCCTTGAAAGTAGATAGATGATGGCTAACACTGACTATTTCAGTAGAAAAACAAATTCACATTGACTTTCCCTTTAATCATCTGCTGAAATTTCTTACTAATCTGAAAATAGAGGTCTACAGGAAAATTTCAGTCCTGAATAAACAACAATTTACTGTCCCTTTAAAGGGACAGTCTACACCAGAATTGTTATTGTTTTAAAAGATAGATAATCCCTTTATTACCCATTTCCCAGTTTTGCATAACCAACACAGTTATAATATTATACTTTTAACCTCTGTGATTATCTTGTATCTAAGCCTCTGCAAACTGCCCCTTTTTTCAGTTCTTTTGACAGACTTGCAGTTTAGCCAATCAGTGCCTGCTCCCAGATAACTTCTCGTGCACGAGCACAGTGTTATCTATATGAAATACGTGAACTAACACCCTCTAGTGGTGAAAAACTGTTAAAATGCAATCTGAAAGAGGTGGGCTTCAAGGTCTAAGAAACCTCCTAGGTTAAGCTTTCAACTAAGAATACCAAGAGAACAAAGCAAAATTGGTGATAAAAGTAAATTGGAAAATTGTTTAAAATTACATGCTCTATCTGAATCATGAACGTTTATTTTGGCCTAGACTGTCCCTTTAAATGGCATCTGTTGGAATCAACATAACTTTTGATTTAGCTGTTAACAAAAATATCTTTGTTTATTATTTTCTCTTACTCAATTCTTGTCACAAATTCAATTTTGTAAAAAAAAGTGTTTCCATAATCGAATTGTCTGCAATAAATAGAGGAGGATAAAAAAATATAATGGATTATGTGTTTGTTGTAAGAAAACTTTATTTTTTTTCATTACCAATGACTGCTTAGATTGTTACATAACTAAATGAGCTTATATATAGCAGAAAAAAGACATTATGTGAT